>NC_053025.1:318227286-318338428 GCF_003073215.2 Triticum urartu | reverse complement strand
AAAAGATTTCACTTTCCAAACCCAATGTGAAGCTACCACTAGGCATGATGTGATTTCAACTTCATGATATTCAATTTATTCAACGATTTACTCATAGGATATAAGTGAAGCACAAGAGTAAATGACAAGCTACTCCAAAAAGATATAAGTGAAGATCATGAGCATAATATTTATTTCTCTCAAATTAATTTAAGTGAAGCAAGAGAGAATTTCTTCAAAAATACTAAAGCACACCATGCTCAAAAAGATATAAGTGAAGCACTAGAGCAATTCCATAGAAAAGAGCTTCGTTGACGGGATGTGAATGCCGCTTACCTAACCTCCCTGGCAACTATTTGAGGACTCTATTTTATTTAAAAACTTTAAGATCTAAGTATTTTATTAAAACAACAAGCAAAATGAAAATAAAATGACATTCCAAGAATAGCACACATCATGTGAAGAAGCAAAAAACTTAGGCTCAACCAATACTAACCGATAATTGTTAAAGAAAAGAGGTGGGATGCCTACAGGGGCATCCTCAAGCTTATCTTGGGGTGCCTTGGGAATCCTCAAGCTTGAGATTTTGTGTCTCCTTAATTCTTCTCATATCACGATTTTCCTAAATCTCAAAAGCTTCATCCACACAAAACTCAACAAGAACTCGTGAGATAAGTTAGTATAAACCAATACAAAAACCTTATCATTCTCTACTGTAGCAAATCACTAAAATTATTATTCAACATTGTATACTAAATGCCTCTGCATATTTAATACTCCTATCCTCAAATAGAATTATTAAACAAGCAAACATATGCAAACAATGCAAACATAACAACAATCTGCCAAATCAGTACAGTCTGTAAAGAATGCAAGAGTATCAATACTTCTTAAACTCCGAAAATTATGAAAATTTTACCACAATGTAGAAAATTTATTAGAGCCTATTTTTCAAAAAGTTTCAACATTTTATCACATTCTGGCTTTTCTAGGGAATTTTTGCAACATCGGTAAACTTTCTATTTTCAAAAAGCAACATGTAGACTTGCAAAATAAGCATAGTAAAGGCTATCAATGCCACTTTTATTGAAATAAAAGATGCAAAACATTATTCTAAATAACAGCAAGAAAGTCCTAACAAAATAAATGATGCTCCAAGCAAAACACATATCATGTGACGAATGAAAACATAGCTCCAAGTGAGGTTACCGATAATGTTGAAGATGAAAGAGGGGATGCCTTCCAGGGCATCCACAAGCTTAGTTTCTTAGATCTTCCTTGAATATTACCTTGGGGTGACTTGGGAATCCCCAAGCTTAGTTTCTTGTCACTCTTTATTCTCCTCATATCGACATCTCACCCAAAACTTGAAAACTTCAATCACACAAAACTTAACGGAACTTTGTGAGATAGGTTAGTATGATAAAGAGCAAACCATTTCACTTTTGGTACTGTCAAAGACAAGATTCATAATTGTTCTCACACAATTCATACTGTATCATATCATTTCCACAATTTATATTGAGCAATATAAGCCATGGAAATTAGAAAACAAGCAAACTATGCATCGAAAACAGAATTTGTCAAAAATAGAACAGTCTGTAGTAATCTGCACTCTAGCCATACTTCTGCTACTCGAAAAAAAATCTGAAAAATAGGAAAACCTGGGTAATTTGTCTATTAATCTTCTGCAAAAAGAATCAGAATTTTATCATGCTTCTGTTAAAAACGAGAATTATTTTCCCGAGCGCAAAAGTTTCTGATTTTCAGCAAGATCAAAATCAATTATCACCATAAGCCATCCCAAAGGTCTTACTTGGCACTTTATTGAAACAAAAGAAATAAAACATGATTACTACAGTAACCTAATCATGTGAACACACAAAAACAGTAGGTAAAAGTGTTGGGTTGTCTCCCAACAAGCGATTTTTCTTTAATGCCTTTTAGCTAGGCATTATGATTTCAATGATGCTCGCATAAAAGATAAGAATTGAAACATAAAGAGAGCATCATGAAGCATATGACTAGCACATTTAAGTCCAACCCACTTTCTATGCATAGGGATTTTGTGAGCAAACAACTTATGGGAACAAGAATCAACTAGCATAGGAAGGCAAAACAAGCATAACTTCAAGATTTTCAACACATAGAGAGGAAACTTGATATTATTGCAATTCCTACAAGCATAAGTTCCTCCCCCATAATAATTTTTAGTAGCGTCATGAATGAATTAAACAATATATCTATCACATAAATCATTCTTTTCATGATGCAAAAGCATAGAAAACTTATTACTCTCCACATAAGCAAATTTCTTCTCATCAATATTAGTGGGAGCAAACTCAACAAAATAACTATCATGAGAGTGAAAATTAAAATCATGATGACAAGTTTCATGGTTATCATTATTATTTATAGCACACATTTCATCACCATAATCATCATAGATAGCAACTTTGTTATCATAGTCAATTGAAGCCTCATCCAAAATGGTGGATTCATCACTAAATAAAGTCATGACCTCTCCATATCCACTTTAATCATTATAATCATCATAAATAGGAGGCATGAAATCATTATAAAAAAATTGCACATCAAATCTCGGGGGACTAAAAATATCATCTTCATCAAACATAGCATCCCCAAGCTTATGGCGTTGCATATCATTAGCATCATGGATATTCAAAGAATTCATACTAAAATAATTGAGCACAATTTTCCAAACTACCATTTTCAAGAAAGATATTATAAAGATGATCAATAATATGATGCAACCTCAATTCCATTTTTATGTATTTTTCTTCTATAAACTGAACTAGTGATAAAACAAGAAACTAAAATATTCAATTGCAAGATATAAAGATATGCCTTCAAGCACTCACCTCCCCGGCAACGGCGCCAGAAAAGAGCTTGATGTCTACTACGCAACTTTTATTCTTGTAGACTTGTGTTGGGCCTCCAAGCGCAGAGTTTTTTAGGACAGTAGCAATTTTCCCTCAAGTGGATGACCTAAGGTTTATCAATCCATGGGAGGTGTAGGATGAAGATGGTCTCTCTCAAGCAACCCTGCAACCAAATACAAGAAATCTCTTGTGTCCCCAACACACCCAATACAATGGAAAATTGTATAGGTGCACTAGTTCGGCGAAGAGATGGTGATAAAAGTGTAATATTGATGGTAGAAATATATTTTTATAATCTAAATAAATAAAAACAGCAAGGTAGCAAATAGTAAACGGGCACAAAACGGTATTGCAATACTTGAAAATGAGGCCTAGGCTCCGTACTTTTGCTAGTGCAATCTCTCAACAGTGCTAATGTAATTGGATCATATGACCACCCCTCAAAGTGCGATGAAGAATCACTCCAAATTTCCTATCTAGCGGAGAACATAAGAAGAAATTATTTGTAGGGTACGAACTACGAAACCACCTCGAAGCTATTCTTTCCGATCGATCTATCCAAGAGTTCGTACTAAAATAACACCAAATAATTTCAGATTCATAATACTCAACCCAACACAAAGAACCTCAAAGAGTGCCCCAAGATTTCTACCGGAGAAACAAAGACAAGAACGTGCATCAACCCCTATGCGTAGATTACCCCAATGTCACCTCGGGAATCCGCGAGTTGAGTGCCAAACCATATATCAAGTGAATGAATACGATACCCCATTGTCACCACGAGTATTCATATGCAAGACATATATCAAGTGCTCTCAAATCCATAAAAGTATTCAATCCGATAAAACGAAATCTCAAAGGGAAAACTCAATTCACAACAAGATGGAGAGGGGAAAACACCATATGATCCGACTATATTAACAAAGCCTGCGATACATCAAGATCGTGACATCTCAAGAACACGAGAGAGAGAGAGATTAAACACATAACTACTGGTACAAACCCTCAGCCCCGAGGGTGGACTACTCCCTCCTCATCGTGGTGGCCGCCGAGATGATGAAGATGGCCACCGATGATGATTTCTCCCTCCGACAGGGTGCCGGAACAAGGTCTAGATTGGTTTTCGGTGGCTGTAGAGCCTTGTGGCAGCGGAACTTCTGATCTAGGTTAACCCCGAGGGTTTTTGGAATATTTGGGAATTTATAGGGTAAAGAGGGGGTGCGGGAGGCCACCGAGGTGGGCACAACCCAACTGGGCGCGCCTGGGCCCCCAAGCGCGTCCTGGTGGGTTGTGCCCCCCTCGAGGCACCCCCAGGTGCTGCTCTGGCCCATCGGGAGTCTTCTGGTCCATAAAAAATCCACAAAAAGTTTCGCGGTGTTTGGACTCCGTTTGATATTGATTTCCTGCGATGTAAAAAAACAAGCAAAAAACAGCAACTGGCACTGGGCACTGGGTCAATAGGTTAGTCCCAAAAAATGATATAAAGTTGATATAAAATGATTGTAAAACATCCAAGAATGATAATAAAATAGCATGAATACTTCATAAATTATAGATATGTTGGAGACGTATCAGGGCGCGGGTGCCGGACGTATGCACGGGGGCGGCGGCTGCGGCGCGAGTGGGCAGGGGCGGTCGTGGGGTCGAGCGGGCAAGTGCGCACAACATAGGGACAGAAGGCATAGGGAAGCGGGGTACGAGAGCTCACCCCCGGTGCCGGGGATCCGGGCGGTGAAGCCTGGGGAAGTCCGGCGAGGCAGATCGAATGATGTGGTGATGTGGCAGCGAGGGCGGATGGTGTTGGCATTGGGGCACAATTGGGGAGGAGGTCGAGGATTGGGAGGCGGGTGCTGGCAACGGCGGGGCGGCATCGGCGAGGTGGCGGTGGGGTCAGCGCAGCGAGTGATACATCTCCATCGTATCTACTTTTCCAAACTCTTTTGCCCTTGTTTTGGACTCTAACTTGCATGATTTGAATGGAACTAACCTGGACTGACACTGTTTTCAGCAGAATTGCCATGGTATTTTTTGTGCAGAAATAAAACTTCCTGGAATGACCTGAAACTTCATGGAGATGATTTTTGGAATTAATAAAAAATATTGGCGAAAGAATCAACTGAAGGGGCCCCACACCCTGGCCACAAGGATGGGGGGCGCGCCCTCCGTCCTTGTAGGCCCCTAGACCTCCACCAATATCAACTCCAACTCCATATATTCACGTTCAGAGAGAAAAAAAATCAGAGCGAAGGATTCATCACGTTTTACGATACGGAGCCGCCGCCAAGCCCTGTTCTTCCTTGGGAGGGCAGATCTGGAGTCCGTTCGGGGCTCCGGAGAGGGCAAATCGTTGCCATCCTCCATCACCAATTTCATGATGCTCACCGCCGTGCGTGAGTAATTCCATCGTAGGCTTGCTGGACGGTGATGGGTTGGATGTGATTTACCATGTAATCGAGTTAGTTTTGTTAGGGTTTCATCCCTAGTATCCACTATGTTCTAAGATTGATGTTGCTATGACTTTGCTATGCTTAATGCTTGTCACTAGGTCCCGAGTGCCATGATTTCAGATCTGAACCTATTATGTTTTCATGAATATATTTGTGTTCTTGATCCGATATTGCAAGTTATAGTCACCTACTACGTGTTATGATCCGGCAACCCTAGAGTGACAATAGTCGGGACACTTCCCGTTGATGACCGTAGTTTGAGGAGTTCATGTATTCACTAAGTGCTAATGCTTTGGTCCGATACTCTATTAAAAGGAGGCCTTAATATCCCTTAGTTTCCATTAGGACCCCGCTGCCACGGGAGGGTAGGACAAAAGATGTCATGCAAGTTCTTTTCCATAAGCATGTATGACTATATTTGGAATACATGCCTATATTATATCGATGAATTGGAGCTAGTTCTGTGTCACCCTATGTTATAACCGCTGCATGATGAATGCCGTCTGAAATAATTATCCATCATTGATCCATTGCCTACGAGCTCGTTTCATATTGATATTTGCTTTGTTACTTTTCTGTTGCCACTGTTACGATTGCTACAAAACTGCTACTGTTAATTTTTCCACTGTTACCGTTACTTCCATATTACTATGCTACTAAATACTTTGCTACAGATATTAAGTCTTTCAAGTGTGGTTGAATTGACAACTCAGTTGCTAATACTTGAGAATATTCTTTGGCTCCCCTTGTGTTGAATCAATAAATTTGGTTGAATACTCTACCCTCGAAAACTGTTGCGATTCCCTATACTTGTGGGTTATGAAGACCTTTTTCTGGCGCTGTTGCCGGGAAGCATAGCTCTATTCTCTGAGTCACTTGGGATTTTTATCTGTTGATCACTATGAGGAATCTGAAAGACAACAAAACCAAGATCTAGCCCTCAACTACGAGGGGAGGTAAGGAACTACCATCTAGCTCTGCACTCGATTCTCCTTCTATTTTGAGTAAACTTGCGACACCTACACCTGCTATTGATTCTGATATGCCACATGTTATTGATGATGCCACTTCTGCTATGCATGATGCTTATGATGAAACTACTTCTCTACTTGATAATACTGTGTCACTAGGTGAATTTCTTGATGAACAACTTGCTAGGGTTAGAGAGAATGAAATTACTGAAACTGATGATATAATTGAAATTGAAGATTATGATTCTCCCCCTAGATATGAATTGCCTGTTGTACCTGAGGGTTATGTTATGTATGAGGAAACCGCTAGAGACTTTCTTGCTTACAATGATAGAGAGGATCTTACGAAACTGTTAGCTAAGCTAAAAGAAAAATCCTTAAATGCTAGAATGGAATATGATCCCACTCTTTGTTACTGATAAGGATTATGAATTCTCTGTCGATCCTAAGTTAATTACTTTGGTTGAATCTGATCCTTTTTATGGCTATGAATCTGAAATTGTTGTGGCACATCTTACTAAATTGAATGATATAGCCACCCTATTTTCTCATGAGGAAAAAATTCGCTATTACCACATTCTCAAATGGTTTCCTTTCTCATTAAAGGGTGATGCTAAGTTATGGTTTAATTTTCTTGCTCCTGGTTGTGTGCGTAGTCCCCATGATATGATTTACTACTTCTCTGCAAAATATATCCCCGTTCATAAGATACAAGCTGATTTAAGGGAAATATTTAACTTTGTGCAGTCTGAAGAAGAGAGTCTCCCACAAACTTGGGGAGGCTTCTCCAATTACTTAATGCTTTGATTGATCATCCTCTCAAGAAAAATGAAATACTTGATATCTTTTATAATGGACTAACCAATGCTTCCAGAGACCACCTGGATAGTTGTGCTGGTTGTGTTTTCAGGGAAAGAACTGTTGAGCAAGCTGAATTACTATTGAATAATATATTGAGTAATGATAATGATTGGACACTTCCTGCACCAACTCCTAAGCCAACTCCTAAGAAAAGGGGTATTCTATTTCTCAGTCCTTAAGATATGCAAGAGGCAAAGAAATCTATGAAAGAAAAATGTATTAAAGCTGAAGATGTTAAGAATTTACCGCCTATCAAAGAAATACATCATCTTAATAACACGACACAGGTAGTAGAGGTAAACTCTCTCCATAGATTTTATGAAGGTGATATCCCTTATAATAAGTCTGCTAGTCGAAGCTTGGATGAGTTTGATAATTTTATTGTTAAACAAGAAAACTTCAATGCTTATGTTAGTAGACAATTGAAATGTAATGTTTATATGCTTGACCACTTGGGTGATTATATGAGTAGAACTGTTAATGATCTTAAGCTTATTAGTAAACATGCTTCCATGGTTACAACTCAAGTAGAACAAGTACTTAAGGCTCAGGATGATTTACTCAATGAGTTGAATAGTAAGAATAATGATAATGTTGTCAGGGTTATGACTAGTTGTGGTAAGATGACCCAGGAACCTTTGTATCCTGAGGGCCGTCCTAAGAGAATTGAGCAAGATTCTCAGAGAGTTAATACTGATGCACCCAGTCCGAGTAATAAAAAGAAAAACAAAACTAATAGGACTTTGCATACTTCTAGTGAACCTGTTTTAGACACACCTGAGAATCCCAATGATATTTCTATTTTTGATGCTGAGACACAGTCTGGTAATGAACATGAACCTAGTGATAATGTGAATAATGATGTTCATGTTGATGCTCAACCTAGTAATGATAATGATGTAGAGATTGAACCTGCTATTAATCTTGATAGCTCACAATCAAAGAATCAACGCTATGACATGAGAGACTTTGTTGCTAGGAATCATGGTAAAGAAAGAGAACCATGGGTTCAGAAACCCATGCCCTTTCCTCCTAATCCATCCAAGAAAAAGGATGATGAGGATTTTGAGCGCTTTGCTAAGATGATTAGACCTATCTTTTTGCATATGTGTTTGACTGACATGCTTAAAATGCCTCCTTATGCTAAGTATATGAAATATATTGTTACAAATAAAAGAAAGATACCGGAAGCTAAAATTTCCACCATGCTTGCTAATTATACTTTTAAGGGTGGAATACCAAAGAAACTTGGAGATCTAGGAGTACCAACTATACCATGCTCCATTAAAAGAAACTATGTGATCTTGGAGCCGGTGTTAGTGTTATGCCTTTCTCTTTGTATCATAGACTTGAATTGAATAAGTTGACACCTACTGAAATTTCTTTGCAAATGGCTAATAAATCAACTGCTATACCCATCAGTATTTGTGAGGATGTGCATGTTGTGGTTGCAAACGTTACTATCTTAACGGACTTTGTTATTCTTGATATTCCCGAGGACGACAGTATGTCGATCATCCTTGGTAGACCCTTTTTGAATACTGCAGAGGCTGTTATTGATTGCAACAAAGGCAATGTCACTTTTCATGTTAACGGTAATGAGCATACGGTACACTTTTCGAAGAAACAACCTCAAGTCCATAGTATCAACTCTATTGGAATTTTTTTAACTATCATTATTGGAGGTTTTGAATTCCCTCTTCCTACTGCCAAAAAGAAATATGATATTCTTATTGTTGGGGACATGCATATCCACGTTGAGGTAACCTAGTGTTATTCGAAAATTCTCTGGTTTCATGTCATTCGGAAGAAGTTTGTTAATAAGACTTGATCAACCTTGTTAATGGATTCCTTTTGAGGGGATGAGATGGATGAATTTAGAAGGCACAACTCTCTGTACCCATCTTTTACTTTCTGTTATTTAGTTTAAATAAAGCAAAAATAGTATATTCCGTCTGTTTTCTGAATTATCCATGTAATAAAAAATGTCCCGAAAATAAAAGTTCTCCAAATGCCCTGAAAATTTAGTATGATTTTTTTAGAATATTTGAGAATATTTGGCACTGAGAACACACTAGGGGGCCTGACTACTTGGCCACAAGGGTGGAGGGCGTGCCCACCCCCTGGGGCGCCCCCCTGTCCTTGTGGGCCCCACGTGGCCCCGCTCCACTTATTCCAGCACCCATCCACTCCTTCCTCCAGAAAAAATCACTCCATAGATCAAACTCGTGTCCTTGCTCTGCTGCAATTTTCGATCTCCTTGCTCAAAGCTCCATTCACAAAAATGCTTTGGGGGATTGTTCTTCGGTAGTGACTCCTCTAATGGTCCAATTAGTTTTTGTTCTAATGCTTTATTTATTGCAATTTTTTGCTGCTTTGGTGACCCTGTTCTTGAGCTTGCATGTTAAATTTATATGGTCCAAAGTAGTTTTGATGCATGATATAGCCTCTAGGCACTTGTAGGAGTAGTTGCTATCAATCTTGTTGAGTTTTGTTCACTTTTATTTTGAGTCGCTAAAAATTTCAGAAATTTTTCAGGGAAAGAAAAATGTCTAGGAGAATGTACCAAGGTGGTTCTTTAAGGAAGCAAGCACCGAGACGTGCGATACGCGAACTGGACCTTGAACCACCAAGGGAAGCTCAAGCGAAGCCTTGTGAATGGCCATCAGATGAATTTATGGTTCGTGCATGTTTCAAGGATGAATTCTATGCGTACGTGCAAAATGCCAGCCTTGAGGACTTCTTATCAGACAAGTGCTTACAATATTATTACCTCACCGATTCCTTTGTGCGGAGGTTTGAGTTTTCATCTAAGCGTAATACTCATACTGTCTTGTTTGATTTTTATGATGAATCTTATACCATGGACCTAGAAGATTTTTGTGATGCATGTAAAATTCCACAACGGGACATTCTTAGTGAGCCTCACAAATCTGAATACGTTGATTTCCTTGCTAGCATCATCGTAGGTGAAACTAGAAATATCAGAGAAGCCACCATAGGGAGCATCATTTCCCTGCCATACATTATTTTGCTCTCTTCATAGGCAGATGCATTAATGGTAAACATGATCATAGCCACCTTTGTGCATCGGATCTTAGTGTTCTCAAGTCTGCAGTGTTGGGTGATAAGCGATATAATTTAGGGGCTATTATTGCTGGGAGGTTACACCATAATGCTAAAGATGGAGATTTATTTGGTGGGATTTATGCAACTCCTTTAGCTAATTATTTGGGCACACCCATAAGAGGGTATGATATTGAGTTGCGACCTGCTTTTCTAGATTATGAGGCTATGGTACGTTACCAGTTTCTTAAGAGGAACGAACAGTTCCTCCAGTACCGACTAATCTTTGATAGACGGTGCGTCGTCCATGTTACTCTTCCTTCTCCTTCTTTCTTTAACTTTTAGGCAAATGGGTGATATTTTATAACTAGAGAGGAGAAAAACGAGTATGAGAGAACATCGGAGGTTGCTCGCCTCCATGCTGCAGCCCTTCAGGCAGTGGCCGATGCATCTCAGTACAACCCCGACTACAACTTTGGATCTCTGCCAGGCCAGCCGTGCCCTTAGACCAACCTTGGCCAAAAGCCTAAGCTTGTGGTAGTACGTATTTCTCACTGAAATTATATTCATGTTCACACACTCATTTCAGTTGTCGGTGTTCATACTTTTTCATTGTACTTTCCATGCATGTTTAGTTGTAGTATTAAAAGAAAACCCAAAAATATTTCTCGTTCTTCTTTTGCGTGTTGGGAGCTTTCCCGTGTAAATAATTTTTCTCGTTCTTGTTTTACTTCCTTCAGAAAAACAAAAACTCCAAATATATTTCAGTGTGTTTCTTTGAAATTCTTTTCTTTTCTTTGGGGATCGAGAGGAGAAGACCACGATGAAAATGTTGAGTGGCTCTCATGTGCATTATTGTTGATCTAACATAAAGCCCATATCACATTGTCTTCTCCTTTGAATAAATGTTTGTAGATTCCAGCTTAGTCTGATGCACGTGCACTATTATTATCCACACCGTTCGGTCGTGCAAGTGAAAGGCAATAATGATGATATATGATGAAATGATTGAGATAAGGAAAAGCTGGTATGAACTCGACCTATCTTATTTTTGTAAATATGATTAGTTCATCGTTCCCGATTCAGCCTATTATGAATGAAACATGTTTGCAATGACAATTAGAGATTATAGTTACCCATGCCATGCTTAATTAGCTAGGAGTTTATAATGGTTTACCTTGCATGCCAATATGCTTTTAAAATGGTTGTGATGTAGTATGGTAGGATGGTATCCTCCTTTGAATGATTCGAGTGGCTTGACTTGGCACATGTTCACACATGTAGTTGAAACAAAATCAACATAGCCTCCATGATATTTATGTTCATGGTGATTTATATCCTACTCATGCTTGCACTCAATGTTGGTTAATCTCAATGCATGTTTATGACTGTTGTCGCTCTCTAGTTGGTCGCTCCCCAGTCTTTTTCTAGCCTTCACTTGTACTAAGCGGGAATACTGCTTGTGCATCCACTTCCATAAACCCAAAGTTGTTCCATATGAGTCCACCATACCTACCTATATGTGGCATTTACCTGCCGTTCCAAGTAAATTTGCATGTGCCAAACTCTAAACCTTCAAATGATAATATGTTTTGTATGCTCGAATCGCTCATGTAGAAACTAGGGCTGTCAATATCTTCCATGCTAGGTGGGTTATTCTCATGATGAGTGGACTCCGCTCATCACTCACGAGAAAATGGCTAGTAACCGGAATGCCCAGTTCCATGCTCAAATCAAATCAAAATAATTGCAAACAAAACTCCCCCATGACTGTTGTTAGTTGGATGGTACCCATTGTTTTGGACCAGCTGTAGAATGTGCTTATTGGTGGTGGGGGAGTATAAACTTCACCATTCTGTGTGGTAACCGCCTATAATGTATGTAGCATGGAAGATACCGAGATCTCTTAGTTGTTATGTTGACAATGAAAGCATGCCGCTCAAAATATTATTTATTGCTGCTTTAAAAACTTGAGCTCTGGCACCTCTGCAAATCCCTGCTTCCCTCTGTGAAGGGCCAATCTATTTACTTTTATTGCTGGGTCATCATGCTCTTATAAAAAGCACCAGTTAGAGAGCACTACTGTCATTTGTATGCATAGTTATTAATTTATATTGAGTATGACTGTGGCTGGATCTCTTTTACCATGAATTAAAATGTCTAGTTAGCCCTTGATCTTCAGGGGTGCTCTGCATTTATGTTTTGCGGTCTCAAAAAGGGCTAGCGAGATACCATCTTGTTATATCATCTCATGATTGTTTTGAGAAAGTGTTGTCATCCGAGATTTATTATTATTACTCACTAGTTGATTATGCCATTGATATGAGTAAATGTGAGACCTAAATGTTATTGTGAATATGGTTAGTTCATAATCTTTGCTAAAAACTTGAATGCTGGCTTTACATATTTGCAACAACAAGATCAAATAGAGTTTGTAAAAGTTTTTCTTTATCACTTTTAGTTTGTCAACTGAATTTCTTGAGGACAAGCAATGGGTTAAGCTTGGGGGAGTTGATACGCCTCCATCGTATCTAATTTTCCAAACTCTTTTGCCCTTGTTTTGGGCTCAAACTTGCATGATTTGAATGGAACTAACCCGGACTGACGCTGTTTTCAGCAGAATTGCCATGGTGTTATTTTTGTGCAGAAAAAGTTCTCGGAATGACTTGAAACTTCAAAGAGATGATTTTTGAAATTAATAAAAAATATTGACGAAAGAGTCAACTGAATGGGGCCCACACCATGGCAACAAGGGTGGGGGCGCGCCCTCCGTCATTGTGGGCCCCTAGACCTCCACCGACCTCAACTCCAACTCCATATATTCACGTTCGGGGAGAAAAAAATTAGAGAGAAGGATTCATAGCGTTTTACGACATGAAGCTGGCGCCAAGCCCTGTTCTTCCTCGGGAGGGCAGATCTGGAGTCCGTTCGGGGCTCCGGAGAGGGCAAATCGTCGCCATCGTCATCATCAACCATCCTCCATCACCAATTTCATGATGCTCACCACCATGCATGAGTAATTCCATCGTAGGCTTGTTGGACGGTGATGGGTTGGATGAGATTTACCATGTAATCGAGTTAGTTTTGTTAGGGTTTGATCCCTAGTATCCACTATGTTCTAAGATTGATGTTGCTATGACTTTGCTATGCTTAATGCTTGTCACTAGGGCCCGAGTGCCATGATTTCAGATCCGGACCTATTATGTTTTCATGAACATATTTGTGTTCTTGATCCGATATTGCAAGTTATAGTCACCTACTACGTGTTATGATCCGGCAACCCCGGAGTGACAATAGTCGAGACACTTCCCGGTGATGATTGTAGTTTGAGGAGTTCATGTATTCACTAAGTGCTAATGCTTTGGCCCGGTACTCTATTAAAAGGAGGCCTTAATATCCCTTAGTTTCCATTAGGACCCCGCTGCCGCGGGAGGGTAGGACAAAAGATGTCATGCAAGTTCTTTTCCATAAGCACGTATGACTATATTCGAAATACATGCCTACATTATATCGATAAATTGGAGCTAGTTCTGTGTCACCCTATGTTATAACCGTTGCATGATGAAAGCCATCCGACATAATTATCCATCATTGAATCATTGCCTACGAGCTCTTTTCATATTGATCTTTGCTTCGTTACTTTTCTGTTGCCACTGTTACGACTGCTACAAAACAACTACTATTACTTTTGCCACTGTTACCGTTACTTCCATATTACTTTGCTACTAAATACTTTGCTGCAGATATTAAGTCTTTCAGGTGTGGTTGAATTGGCAACTCAGTTGCTAATACTTGAGAATATTCTTTGGCTCCCCTTGTGTCGAATCAATAAATTTGGGTTGAATACTCTACCCTTGAAAATTGTTGTGATTCCCTATACTTGTGGGTTATCAGCGAGCGATGACGCGACATCGGCGTTTGCCCTGATATAGATCGGGTCGGGGGGAAATGAGCGAGGGGATCATGGGGAGGGGGAAGTGGGGTATCTGCGCTAGGGTTTCAACAGTATGGGCGGTTTAGTAGGCGTGACTGTGCCGGCCTGTTGGCTAGCTGGGCCGGTTGGCCCAGGGTGGGGGGGGGGTTACTATTTTGTGTTTTGAATC
Source organism: Triticum urartu (assembly GCF_003073215.2). NCBI lineage: Eukaryota > Viridiplantae > Streptophyta > Magnoliopsida > Poales > Poaceae > Triticum > Triticum urartu. The sequence continues at coordinate 318,324,098 of NC_053025.1, read as the reverse complement.
GTTGCATGGAAAATAAAAAATTCTATGCACACACAATGATTTATCCATGGAGATGCATATCAATGAGGGGGATAGTGTGTCTACGTACCCTCGTAGATTGTAAGCAGAAGCGTTTATCAATGCGGTTGATGTAGTCGAACTTCTTCGTGCTTCAACCGATCAAGTACCGAACGCACGTCACCTCCATGTTCTACACACGTTTAGCTCGGTGATGTCCTCACATTCTTGATCTAGCAAGTTGTTGAGGTAGTAGATGAGTTCCGTCAGCACAACAGCGTGGTGACTGTGATGGTGAAGTGATCCTCGTAGGGCTTCGCCTAAGCACTATGAAATTATGACCATGGGAGTAAACGGTGGATGGGGGCGCCGCACTTGGCTAACAATTGTGGAGGGTGTGCTAGGGGCGCCCCCACATATATATAGGTGGGAGGGAGAGGGGAGAGGCCAGGAGGCGCCCCAAGTAGGACCGAATCCTACTTGGGTTCCTCCTTGGCCGGCCGCCCCTCCTTCCTTATTTACCAGAGGGGGAAGGAAGGAGGAGGGGGAGAAAGGGAAGGGGGAGGCCAAATCCCCCCTTTCCTTTCTCTTCCCTCCTTTCCTTCTCCCTTTGGTTCAGCCCACATGGGGGGCGCACCAGCCCCTGATGGCTGGTGCGTTTCTCCTCTTGGCCCATTATGACCATATGTTTTGCCGGGGGTGCTGGGAACCCCTTCCGGTGACCCGATATGTACCCGGTACCCTCCGAAACGCTTCCGGTGTCTGAATACTATCGTCCTATATATCATTCTTTACCTATCGACCATTTCGAGAGGCCTCGTCATGTCCATGATCTCATCCGGGAGTCTGAACAACATACGATCACCAAATCACATAACTCATATAATACAATATCGTCATCGAACATTAAGCGTGCGGACCCTAAGGGTTCGAGAACTATGTAGACATGACCGAGACACCTCTGCAGTCAATAACCAATATCGGAACCTAGATGCCCATATTGTCTCCTACATATTCTACGAATATCTTTATCGGTCGAACCGTTATGACAACATACGTTATTCCCTTTGTCTGTCGGTATGTTACTTGCCTGAGATTCGATCATTAGTATAATCATACCTAGTTCAATCTCGTTACCGGCAAGTCTATTTACTCGTTCCGTAATACATCACCTCGTGACTAACTTGTTTGCTTGCAAGCTTATAATGTGTATTACCGAGAGGGCCCAGAGATACCTCTCCGATACTCGGAGTGACAAATCCTAATCTCAATCTATGCCAACTCAACAAACACCTTCAGAGATACCTGTAGAGCATCTTTATAATCACCCAGTTACGTTGTGATGTTTGATAGCACACAAGGCATTCCTCTGGTATCCGGGAGTTACATAATCTCATAGTCAAAGGAATATGTATTTGACATGAAGAAAACAATAGCAATAAAACTGAACGATCATTGTTCTAAGCTAACAGATGGGTCTTGTACATCACATCATTCTCCTAATGATGTGATCCCGTTATGAAACGTCAACTCATGTCCATGGTTAGCAAACCTTAACCATCTTTGATTATCGAGCTAGTCAAGTAGAGGCTCACTAGGGACATAGTGTTTGTCTATGTATTCACACATGTATTTAGGTTTCCGATCAATAGAATTATAGCATGAATAATAAACATTTATCATGAATAAGGAAATATAAAATAGCAACTTTATTATTGCCGCTAAGGCATATTTCCTTCAGTCTCCCACTTGCACTAGAGTCAATAATCTAGATTACATTGTAGTGAATCTAACACCCATGGAGTCTTGGTGCTGATAATGTTTTGCTCATGGAAGAGGCTTAGTCAACGGTTCTGCTACATTCAAATCCGTATGTATTTTGCAAATTTCTATGTCTCCCTCCTTGACTTGATCACGGATGGAGTTGAAGCGTCTCTTGATGTGTTTGGTTCTTTTGTGAAATCTGGATTCCTTCGCCAAGGCAATTGCTCCAGTATTGTCAATATTTTCATTGGACCCGATGCACTAGGTATTACACCAAGATCGGATATGAACTCCTTCATCCAGACTCCTTCATTTGTTGCTTCTGAAGCAGCTATGTACTCTGCTTCACATGTAGATCCCTCCACGACGCTCTGCTTGGAACTGGACCAACTGACAGCTCCACCATTTAATACAAATATGTATCCGGTTTGTGACTTAGAGTCATCCGGATCAGTGTCAAAGCTAGCATCGACGTAACCATTTACGATGAGCTCTTTGTCACCTCCATAAACAAGAAACATATCCTTGGTCCTTTTCACGTACTTTAGGATGTTCTTGATCGATGTCTAGTGATCCACTCCTAGATTACTTTGGTACCTCTCTGCCAGACTTATGGCAGGGCACACATCAGGTCTGGTACACATCATAGCATACATGATAGAACCTATGGTTGGGGCATAGGGAATGACTTTCATTTTCTCTCTATCTTCTGTAGTGGTCGGGCCCTGAGTCTGACTCAACTTCACATGTGGCAACACAGGCAAGAACCCTTTCTTTGACTGATCCATTTTGAACTTCTTCAAAACTTTGTCAAGGTATGTGCTTTGTGAAAGTCCTATTAAGCGTGTTTATATATCTCTATAGATCTTGATGCCCAATATATAAGAAGCTTCACAAAGGTCTTTCATTGAAAAACTTTTATTCAAGTATCCTTTTATGCTATCCAGAAATTTTATATCATGTAGCGACCCGACCTCAAATGGTCAAGTCTCTGTGCTTCAGTGTCATCCCTGGATCGGTAATGCTGACACACACAGTACTCGAAGGATTTACAACAGAGTAGCAATCACACACTTATTACATCGAATGTCTCAAAAGAGAACTTATTACAATAAACATGGCATAAGGCCATCTAATACGATAACAACGGAAGGCTTGGAAGATAAAGTGAGTCCATTAACTCCAACGGCATAGCTGAGGTGCACGACAATGACCTAACGAACCTTACTCCTTGTCTGAAAAGTCTGCAACATAATACGTTGCAGCCCGAAAATGGGTCAACACATGGAATATGCTGGTAATATAACACAGTAGAGCAAGAACTAAATAATGCTATCACTACATGCATATTTGGCTGGTGGAAAGGCTCTATGGTTAAAGTTTTACGAAAAGCCAATTTTTTCCCTACAACAAAGGAATAGATTTTATTTAACTATCATGGTAGTTGAACATCATTGAGAAGGTTCCTCCAACTCAATCCCAATTAAAAGTATTTATCAACCCAACAATATTAAATTAGAGTGATGAGATACATACGATAATCCAAGTACTAGATACTCAAGATGCCCATAATCGGGACACGGCTAACCATGATTAGATTGTACACTCTACAGAGGTTTGCGCACTTTTCCCCATAAGACTCGATCTCCTCTGTTGGATTTCTCGCACTACATGGTGTTTGAGAAACGGATGACCGAGACACAGTCTTTCAGAAGCATTAACTCTAACCCCGGGTAGAAAGTACCAACCTACATCCCACTACATCTGCTAGCCTACCACTGGAAGACGTCATGCAACTTACTCAACTATGTTAGAGCCCATAATAGCTTGTGGCTGCACACGGAGGTTTCTAGCATGAAATATCTCAGTTCCCTTTGAGCCTGGGTGGCGGACCTTAGGATTATCACACGGGTACTCTGGGATATCCTAGGATAACACTGGATTCTCCAGGTGCCCGACAAGCAAGCGACCCAGATGTGTATTAAAGTTGCCACCTTAAGTTGAACCATTAATTAAGAATCTCACGTCTGTCATGGATTCACTCACCCAAACCACGTCTACGAGCATAGCATAGCAATATAAGCAATACGTAGAAGTAACTCCCAAGGGTTTGATAATAACAGGGCAATAGGTTCTACCTCATCAACTACTTCCCAAACCCACATGTCATATCACAACCTAATCATGCAATGTTTGAGGATTGGAACTAATGCATAAAAACTGGGTGATAAAGGGTATGATCAAAGTGTTACTTGCCTTGCTGATGATCCGCAAAACCTAGAGACTCGTAGTAGCATGCTTCGCACTCCGGGTGTTCTATCGCAAACAAACAATAGCATACATAAGCAATCAAGCAAAAATGCACAGGTAAAACACGAATAAGAAGATCTAACCAGAAAGTTCAACTTAAGAACTCCGGTTTCCAAAAAGAATCAAATCAAATGGGGCAACGAAACTCAAACTGCGAAAGAAACAAGATCCGATTACTAATATGTACCAAAGTCAAATTTTACAATACCAAAATCTTGTTCAAGTTGGTTAAACGGAAAGAGGGCTTCGAGACGAAGATCTAGGCGCTTGAATCGCCTGATTCCGATAAACGAGCGAAAAGATAAACTAAAACGAAAATCGGATGAGCAATCGCGATCGAAAATAATCGCGAAAAAACCTTGAAAAAAGAAAAACTGACAAACAGGCTAACGAACGAACGTTCGCTGTCGGCGGCTAACGAGTGAACACCGTTCGTTAAAATGAACGTACGGACGAACGTCCACTAAATAAATAAACCGAAATAAAAGACTAAAACCAAACTAATAAAAAACTAGGGTTTAAATAAAAACCGATCGGTTTTTACCTAAACCGAAAAACGGCGGCGAAACGGATCGGATCGGAACGGCGGCTCCGGCGACGAGGCGGCGGCTCCGGCTGGGTGAGGTGGGGTTGCGGGGGTGGCGGGGTGGTGCGGCGCGGCGGCGGCGCAGGACAGGTGGCGGCGCGACGACTCGGCGGCGGTGGCTGCGGGTGCTGCTACTACTACGGCTTGGGTGGCAAGGTGGGGCGGCGGCGGCGGGTATTTAAGAGGGGGAGGGGGCGGGGTCGGCTTGGTGGAGGGGCAACCCGAGGCGGCGGCGGTCTCCCGGACTCCGGCGGAGTCCGGTGCGGGCACGGGGCGCGCGAGGGAGGCGGTGGCGCGGGGTTGGGCCGGTCGGCTCGGCTGGGCTTCGGCCCAGTCGGGTGCTGATTTTTTTAATTTAGGTTCCAACGAAAGTAAATCCTAGAAAAATAAATAAAAATCTAAAAATGCCAAAACAAATTTTCACCGTCTAAATAGAATATTTAGAACAAGATGGACATTTTCTTGGCCCTAAAATGAAATTTTGAAAACGTGCAATTTTTCTAATGCAAAATTTTTTTGCAATAAAATCCAAATAAAACATTTATTTGATTTTAATATTTTTCCTCTAATATTTCATCTATCTTGGAGAAGTCATTTTATCTCCTCTCATATATTTTTATTTTAGAAATATTAGGAAGGAAAAATAATCAAAACCAAATGATCCTCTTTTCAAAATTTGAGAAAACTCAAATATGAAATTAACGAAATCCCCAACTCTCTTCGTGTGTCCTTGAGTTGCGTAGAATTTCTAGGATCAAGCCAACATGCAATAAAATATGATATGCAATGATGACCTAATGTATAACATTCCAAATTGAAAAATTGGGATGTTACAAACCTACCCCCTTAAGATGAATCTCGCCCTCGAGATTCAGGTTGGCTAGAAAATAGGTGTGGGTGGTCTTTGCGAAAATCATCCTCTCGTTCCCAGGTGGCTTCGTCCTCGGTATGGTGACTCCACTGAACCTTGCAAAACCTGATGACTTTGCTGCGAGTAACCCGGCTGGCAAACTCAAGAATCTTGACTGGTTTCTCCTCATAAGTCAAATCAGTATTCAACTGTATCGCTTCCAGCGGTACTGTATCTCTCAGAGGAATGTCAGCCATCTCTGCGTGGCACTTCTTCAACTGAGAAACGTCGAACACATCGTGAACTCCTGACAATCATTCGGGTAATTCCAACTTGTAAGCAACTTCTCCCATACATTCCAAAACTTTGTATGGTCCCACAAAATGTGGCGCTAACTTTCCCTTAACTCCAAAACGCTTTACTCCTCGAAGTGGTGATACTCGAAGATACACTCTATCTCCGATTTCATAGACTACCTCCTTGCGTTTTGAGTCTGCATAACTCTTCTATCGGTACTGAGCTACCTTCAGTCTATCTCAAATTAGTTTAACCTTCTCTTCTGATTCCTTTATATCAAATCTGGTCCAAACAACTAACGGTCTCCAACTTCATCCCACAACAATGGTGTCCTGCACCTCCTTCCGTACAAGGCTTTGAACGATGCCATCTTCAAACTAGCCTGGTAACTATTGTTGTATGAGAACTCCGCGTAGGGAAGGTTGTCATCCCAACTAGATCCATAATCCAGTGCACAAGCTCTCAACATATCCTCCAGAATCTGGTTGACTCTCTCGGTCTTTCCATCTGTTTGCGGGTGAAAAGCTGTACTGAACTCCAGTCTAGTTCCCAAAGTTTCATGCAACTGATTCCAAAACTTTGAGGTAAACTGGGTTCCTCTATCTGATACAATGGTCCTCGGAACTCCATGCAAACATACGATCCTGGTCATGTATATCTTGGCCAACTTCGCACTTGTATAGGTGGTTTTCACTGGGATAAAGTGAGCCACTTTGGTCAAGCGATCAACTACTACCCATATAGAATCATACCCTGATTTGGTCCTGGGCAATCCGGTGATGAAATCCATGCCAAGCTTATCCCACTTCCATTCGGGTATCGACATAGGCTGTAACAATCCTACCGGCTTTTGATGTTCTGCCTTCACTCTCTGACATACATCACATATGGCTACATACTCGGCAATATCCTTCTTCATACATGTCCACCAGAAACGCTCCTTTAAATCCAAATACATCTTGGTGTTTCCGGGGTGTATCGAGTATGGTGAGTCATGAGCCTCCTGAAGTATTAACTTCCTGATCTCTGCGTTATTGGGCACCTAAACACGGTCCTCAAACCACAAGGTGTCGTGTTCATCCTCATGAAAACCTTTGGCCTTTCCTTTGCTCATTCTCTCTTTTATCTCGACAATCTCTTTGTCATCCTTCTGAGCTTCTTGAATCTTTCCTAACAATGTAGACTGAACTTCCATTGTTGCAACAAAACCTCTAGGGACAATCTCCAATCGAAGTTCCTTGAGATCCTCTGCTAACTCCTTTCGTAATCCTGTGCTTAGGAGGGTGTTAGCATAACTCTCCAGCTCAAAGCGTCTGCTACGATATTGGCCTTGCCTGGATGATAGTGAAGCTTCATGTCATAATCCTTTATAAGCTCCTACCATCTCCTCTGCCTAAGGTTCAGCTCCTTCTATGTGAAAATGTACTTCAAACTCTTATGATCAGTGTACACATCACAACGGTTTCCAATAAGGTAATGTCTCCAAGTCTTCAATGCATGCACTACGGCAGCCAACTCCAAATCATGCATGGCATAATTAAACTCATGCGGTTTCAGTTGTCGCGAGGCATACGAAACAACTCTTCTATCCTGCATCAGTACTCCTCCAAGTCCTAAGCGAGACGCATCGCAATACACTTGGAAATCCTTGCGTATATCCGGCAGAATCAGCACTGGGGCTGTAGTCAGACGTTTCTTTAACTCCTGAAAACTCACCTCACACTCTTCTATCCATTTAAATTTGGTATCCTTCTTCAATAACTCTATCATTGGCTTCGCAATCTTGGAAAAAAATTCAATGAATCTCTGGTAGTACCCTGCGAGTCCAAGAAAACTGCGGATCTCGCTAACTGAAGTGGGTGCCAACCATTCAGTGGCTGACTGAAGCTTGGTGGGGTCTACTGCTATACCTTCTCCTGATATAACATGTCCAAGGAATCCAACTTCCTTCAACCAAAACTCACATTTGCTGAACTTGGCATACAACTGATGTTCCCTGAGTTTCTCGAGAACTAAACGCAAATGCTCCTTGTGCTCCTCTTCATTCTTCGAGTATACCATTATATCATCAATGAACACCACAACAAACTTATCCAAATATTCCATGAACACCTTGTTCATCATGCTCATGAAATAGGCAGGGGCGTTGGTTAGTCCAAATGACATGACCGTATACTCATATAACCCGTACCTTGTGGTAAATGCGGTTTTAGGTACATCCTTCTCCCGGATCTTCAGCTGGTGATATCCTGATTGCAGATCGATCTTCGAAAACACCTTAGCTCCTTGCAACTGGTCAAACAAATCATTGATCATCGACAGTGGGTATTTATTCTTGATCGTCACCTCATTCAACGCACGATAATCAACAACCATTCTTAGAGACTTATCCTTCTTCTCAACCAAAAGCACTGGGGCTCCCCATGGTGATGAACTCCGTCGGATGTAACCTTCCTCCAATAACTCCTTAATCTGCTTCTTAATCTCCTCCAGATCATTTGCGGGCATTCGATAGGGTCTCTTTGATATTGGCCCTGTACCTAGCAATAGCTCTATCAAAAACTCGATGTCTCGATCCGGTGGCATGCCTGGTAGCTCCTCTGGAAAAACATCTGGGTAATCCTTCACTACAGGCACTTCCTCCTGAACAACTCCCGTGAGGGTATTTACTTGGCTCCTCCTAGGCGCATGCCTAGATACATACTTGATCCTTTTTCCCTCCGGGGTGGTGAGATAAATCGACTTACTAGCACAGTCAATGCTTCCTCCATACTTTGACATCCAGTCCATGCCTAATATCACATCCAATCCTTGTGACTCCAAAATTATCAGGTATGATGGGAAAACATGGCTACCAATGGTTAAGGGTATCCGGTCGCACCATCGGCTAGGCATATACTCTGCTCCAGGTGAACTTACTAACAGAGGGGTCCTAAGGGCTTGGGTTGGTAGTTTAAACTTATCCATGAATCCCCTTGATATGTATGAATGTGATGCACCAGTATCAAAAAGAACAAGGGCGGTAAAAGACTTAACCAAAAACTTACCGATAACTGCATCTGGCTGCCCTTCAACCTCCTCCACGTTAACGTGGTTCACTTGTCCTTTGTTGAATGGATTGGGCTTCTTCCCAGCGCTCCCATTACCGTTTCCATTCTTCGCTTCAGGGCACTTCGTGGCATAGTGTCCAGTCTTCCCGCACTTGAAGCAAGTAATGTGACTTAGGTCTCTCTTGGTGGGTGTGGCTGGATTGGAGTGGTTCTGATTGTTGCTTGTTCCGTCCCCAGTCCCATTCTTGGAACCATTGTGGTTATGCAAACTTCCTCCATTGTGGTTATGACCTCCATGGTTATGAACAAGTCCTCCCGAGTTCGGAGTTAGACGAGGCTTCTGCTGAGCTCCTGAGTTGTACCTTCCTTGTCCATACTTCCTTTTCCGGCTCTCAATTTGCTGCTGCTTCCCTTCAATCATAAGAGCCTTGTCTACCAACTCCTGGTAGTTGTTAAATGTTGCCACCATCAATTGCATGCTCATCTCATCATTCAACCCTTCCCATAAACTTCTCCTGCTTCGCGACATCTGTGGCCACATCGTCAGGGGCATAACGAGACAACTTACTAAATTCATCCATGTACTGCCCCACAGTACGGTTCCCTTGGCGCAAGTTGCGAAACTCATGCTTCTTCATGCTCATAGCTCCCGTTGAGACATGGGCGGTGCGGAATGCTTGCTGAAACTGATCCCATGTAACAGTGGCTATAGGATAGGTGACAGTGTAATTTTCCCACCATGAGGCTGCTAGTCCATCCAACTAATGTGCGGAAAAACGCACCTTCTCAGCATCTGTACATCCTGCAGTGGTTAACTCCCTTCCAATCCTGCGGAGCCAATCATCTGCCACTATCGGCTCGGTGCTACTGGAAAACACCGGCGGCTGCAACCTCAGAAAGCGGGCTAAGTTGTCAACTAGTGGTGGTGGCAGTGGGTTATTGTTGTTGTTGTTGTTGCCTTGGTTCTGAACTAACAACTGCATCAGTGTATTCTGCTGTTGGATCAACTGAGTGAGCTCCGGTGGGAAGGTAAATCCGGGGTCACGTCTTGGAGGCATCTGAGGGTTTAGAGGGAAGAGAATAGAATAGAACGAGGTCTAGTGAGAGAAACACTACCCATATGCACATGAGACAATCACAATCATATCACTCAATCAATCAAGCAAGGGCGTACAATCGATCTAACTATCATTACAAAAGTGCTCGGACTATACTATATACATGGTGGAATACTACTACAGATGAGGTGGTCTACTAGAAATATTGTTCAGTCGAAGACTCCATGATGTTTGCTCCAGCTTCGTCTTCATAGTCATCATCGCTATCATCGGGGTCCGAGTCGGTGTCGTCGATGATGATGTAGTCCTCAGAACGAATCTCCTTGGGTTCATCGTCTTCTCCTCCTGGCGTGGGGTCTCCCATGAAGACTCCTAGCTTCCTTTCCAGATCGTCATTCTTCTCCACTAGTACGGCGATTTCCTCATCATAATCTTCGCGAGTAGCCTTGAGTTCTTCCTCCAGTTTCGTGATCCTTGTCATCGCCTTCTTCAGATCTATCATGCATGCGCACATCTAGTTCTCCTGGCGACAAATGTGCTGGTTTAACTCCTAGATGAAAGCTGCGATTGATCTATCCTTCCTGGTGCTGATCATCTCCCATTGCTCATCTCGGCACCCACAAATCTGGTAGATAGTATCCTTAAGCTCCTTATGGTAAACTTCTCCAATGCATCCCATGGTGATGTGGGCCACCATACTCTTTCCTAAACTCCAGGTTGGTGCATCAAAGGAGAACTCTATGGGCTTAGTGACTGGCGCGAATGTCCTTCCTGGAACTTGAACTTGAATCATCCATCGCTCCTCTTCTGGTAAAGTGGCATTGTAAGTCCCGGTGAAGCTTGGTATTCCAATGTTCAAGTACTTAGTGACTTCCTTCAAGTGTCGTCCAAAAGGTGCGTCTTCATCCGGTTGTGCAAACTTGTTCCTTGCGTCCGCCATCTTAAAGAGTAGAAAATGGAGAGGAGTCAGAAATGAGAAGAGAGTAGTGATCTAGGGCTTTAGCTTAGTGGTCGTGTCCTACACTCAGTGTGTGCTCTGATACCATCTTGTAGCGACCCGACCTCAAATGGTCAAGTCTGTGTGCTTCAGCGTCATCCCTGGATCGGTAATGTTGACACACACAGTACTTGAAGGATTTATAACAGAGTAGCAATCACACACTTATTACATCGAATGTCTCAAAATAGAACTTATTACAATAAACATGGCATAAGGCCATCTAACACGATAACAGCGGAAGGCTTGGAAGATAAAGTGAGTCCATCAACTCCAACGGCATAGCTGAGCTGCACGGCAACGACCTAACGAACCTTACTCCTTGTCTGAAAAGTCTGCAACATAATACGGTGTAGCCCGAAAATTGGTCAGCACATGGAATATGCTGGCAATATAACACAGTAGAGCAAGAACTGAATAATGCTATCACTACATGCATATTTGGCTGGTGGAAAGGCTCTATGGTTAAAGTTTTGCGAAAAGACAAATTTTCCCTAGAACAAAGGAATAGATTTTATTTAACTATCATGGTAGTTGAACATCATTGAGAAGGTTCCTCCAACTCAATCCCAATTAAAAGTAATTCTCAACCCAACAATATTAAATTAGAGTGATGAGATACATATGATAATCCAAGTACTAGATATTCAAGATGTCCATATCCGGGGACACGGCTAACCATGATTAGATTGTACACTCTGCAGAGGTTTGCGCACTTTTCCCCACAAGACTTGATCTCCTCCGTTGGATTTCTCGCACTACATGGTGTTTGAGAAACGGATGACCGAGACACAGTCTTTCAGAAGCATTAACTCTAACCCCGGGTAGACAGTACCAACCTACATCCCTCTACATCTGCTAGCCTACCACTGGAAGAGGTCATGCAACTTACTCAACTATGCTAGAGCCCATAATAGCTTGTGGCTGCACACGGAAGTTTCTAGCATGAAATATCTCAGTTCCCTTTGAGCCTAGGTGGAGGACCTTAGGATTATCACACGGGTACTCCAGGATATCCTAGGACAACACTGGATTCTCCAGGTGCCCGACAAGCAATCCACCCAGATGTGTATTAAAGTTGCCACCTTAAGTTGAACCATTAAATAACAATCTCACATCTGTCATGGATTCACTCACCCAAACCACGTCTACGAGCATAGCATAGCAATATAAGAAATACGTAGAAGTAACTCCCAAGGGTTTGATAATAACAGGGCAATAGGTTCTACCTCATCAACTACTTCCCAAACCCACATGTTATATCACAACCTAATCATGCAATGTTTGAGGATTGGAACTAATGCATAAAAACTGGGTGATAAAGGGTATGATCAAAGTGTTACTTGCCTGATGATCCGCAAAACCTAGAGACTCGTAGTAGCACGCTTCGCACTAATGCAAACAAATTTGCAATAAAATCCAAATAAAACATTTATTTGATTTTAATATTTTTCCTCTAATATTTCATCTATCTTGGAGAAGTCATTTTATCTCCTCTCATATATTTTTATTTTAGAAATATTAGGAAGGAAAAATAATCAAAACCAAATGATCCTCTTTTCAAAATTTGAGAAAACTCAAATATGAAATTAACGAAATCCTCAACTCTCTCTGTGGGTCCTTGAGTTGCGTAGAATTTCTAGAATCAAGCCAAAATGCAATAAAATATGATATGCAATGATGACCTAATGTATAACATTCCAAATTGAAAATTTGGGATGTTACAAATCATTTCCAATCAACAATATGTCATCTACTTATAATATCATAAATGCTATAGAGCTCCCACTCACTTTCTTGTAAATACAGGCTTCACCGAAAGTATGTATAAAACCATATGCTTTGATCACCTCATAAAAGCGTAAATTCCAACTCCAAGATGCTTGCACCAGTCCATAGATGGATCGCTAGAGCTTGCACACTTTGTTAACACATTTAGGATCAACAAAACCTTCTGGTTGCATCATATACAACTCTTCTTTAAGAAATCCATTAAGGAATGCAATTTTGACGTTCATTTGCCAAATTTCATAATCATGAAATGTGGCAATTGCTAACATGATTCAGACTGACTTGAGCATCACTAAGAGTGAGAAGGTCTCATCGTAGTCAACCCCTTGGACTTTTCAAAAACCTTTTGCAACAAGTCGAGCTTTGTAGACGGTGACATTACCATCAGTGTCACTTCTTCTTGAAGATCCATTTATTCTCAATGGCTTGCTAATCACCGGGCAAGTCCACCAAAGTCCATGCTTTTTTTCTCATACATGGATCTTATCTCAGATTTCACGGCCTGAAGCCATTTATCGGAATCTGGGCTCATCATAGCTTCTTCATATTTCGTAGGTTCGCCATGGTCTAGTAACATGACCTCCAGAACAGGATTACCGTACTACTCTAGTTCAGAACATGCTCTATTCGACCTACGAGGTCCAGTAGTAACTTGATCTGAAGTTTCATGATCATCATCATTAGGTTCCTCTCTAGTTGGTGTAGGCATCACGGGAACAGATTTATCTGATGGCTACTTTCCAAATTGAGAGAAGGTACAATTACCTCATCAAGTTCTACTTTCCTCCCACTCGCTTCTTTCGAAAGAAACTCCTTCTCTAGAAATGTTCCATTCTTGGCAACAAAGATCTTGCCTTTGGATCTATGGTAGAAGTTGCACCCAATTGTTTCCTTAGGGTATCCTATGAAGACACACTTCTCTGATTTGGTTCGAGATTATCAGGCTGAAGCCTTTTGACATAAGTGTCGCAACCCCAAACTTTAAGGAACGACAGCTTAGGTTTCTTGCCAAACCACAGTTCATACGATGTCATCTTAACAGATTTAGACGGTTCCCTATTCGATGTGAATGCAACTGTCTCTAATGCATAACCCCAAAACGATAGTGGTAAATCGGTAATAGATATCATAGATCACACCGTATCTAATAAAGTACGGTTATGACATTTGGACACACCATTACGCTGTGGTGTTCCAGGTGGCGTGAGTTGTGAAACTATTCCACATTGTTTCAAATGAAGGTCAAACTCATAACTCAAACATTCACCTCCACGATCAAATCATAGAAACTTTATTTTCTTATTACGATGATTCTCTACTTCACTCTAAAATTCTTTGAACTTTTCAAATGTTTCAGACTTGTGTTCCATTAAGTAGATATACCCATATCTTCTCAAATCATCTGTGAAGGTTAGAAAATAACGATACCGGCCGCGTGCCTCAACACTCATCAGACCGCATACATTGGTATGTATTATTTCCAATAAGTCATTGGCTCGCTCCATTGTTTCGGAGAACGAAGTTTTAGTCATCTTGCCCACGAGGCATGGTTCATAAGTATCAAATGATTCATAATCAAGTGATTCCAAAAGTCCATCCGCATGGAGTTTCTTCATGTGCTTTCCACCTATATGACCTAAACGACACTGCCACAAATAAGTTGCACTATCATTGTCAACTTTGCATCTTTTGGCATCAATATTATGAATATGTGCATCGCCACAATTGAGATTCGAAAAAATAGACCACTCTTCAAGGATGCATGACCATAAAAGATATTACTCATATAAATAGAACAACCATTATTGTCTGATTTAAATGAACAACTGTCTCGCACTTAACAAGATCCAGATATAATGTTCATGCTCAACGCTGGCACCAAATAACAATTATTCAGGTCTAAAACTAATCTCTAAGGTAGATGTAGAGGTAGCGTGCCGACAGCGATCACATCGACCTTGGAACCATTCCCGACGTGCATCGTCACCTCATCCTTAGCCAATCTTTGTTTAATCCGTAGCTCCTGTTTCAAGTTACAAGTCTGAGCAACCGAACCAGTATCAAATACTCATGCGCTACTACGAGCATTAGTAAGGCACACATCAATAACATGTATATCAAATATACCTTTGTTCACTTTGCCATCCTTCTTATCTGCCAAATACTTGGGGCAGTTCCGCTTCCAGTGACCAGTCCCTTTGTAGTAGAAGCACTCAGTTTCAGGCTTGGGTCTAGCTTTGGGCTTCTTCCCGGGAGGGGCAACTTGCTTGCCATTCTTCTTGAAATTCCCTTTCTTTCCCTTGCCCTTTTTCTTGAAACCAGTGGTCTTGTTAACCATCAACACTTGATGCTCCTTCTTGATTTCTACCTCCGCAACATTGAGCATTGCGAAGAGCCCGGGAATTGTCTTCTCCATCCCTTGCATATTATAGTTCATCACGAAGCCTTTGTAGCTTGGTGGCAGTGATTGAAGAACTCTGTCAATAACACTATCAAATGAAAGATTAAATCCCAGCTGGGTCAAGTGATTATGATACCCAGACATTTTGAGTATGTGTTCACTGACAGAACTGTTCTCCTCCATCCTGCAGCTATAGAGCTTGTTGGAGACTTCGTATCTCTCAACTCGGACATTTGCTTGAAATATAACTTCAACTCCTGGAACATCTCATATGCTCCATGACGTTCAAAACTTCTTTGAAGTCTCGATTCTAAGCTGTAAAGCATGGCACACTGAACCATCGAGTAGTCATCAACACGCGGCTGCCAGGCGTTCACAACGTCCGCAGTTGCTGGAGGGGCTGGCACACCTAGCGGTGCATGAAGGACATAATTTTTCTGTGCAGCAATGAGGATAATCCTCAAGTTATGGACTTTTAGTCCATGTAGTTTCTACCATCATCTTTCAACTTAGCTTTCTCTAGGAACGCATTAAAATTCAGGGGCACGGTAGCATGGGCAATTGATCTACAACATAGATATGCAAATATTATCAGGATAAATTAAGTTCAATTAATCAAATTACTTAAGAACTCCCACTTAGATAGACATCCCTCAAGTCATCTAAATGATACGTGATCCAAATCAACAAAACCATGTCCAATCATCACGTGAGATGGAGTAGTCATCAATGTTGAACATCTCTATGTTGATCGTATCTACTATATGATTCACGTTCGCCCTTTCGGTCTCTAGTGTTCTGAGCCCATGTATGTACATGCTAGGCTCTTCAAGTTTAACCAACGTATTCCGCATGTGCAAAACTGTCTTGCACCCGTTGTATGTGAAGGTAGAGTCTATCACACGCGATCATCACGTGGTGTCTCAACACGACAAACTGTAGCAACGATGCATACCCAGGGAAATCACTTTTACCTTGAAATTTAGTTAAGGGATCATCTTATAATGATACCGTCGTACTAACCAAAATATGAGGCATAAAAGATAAACATCAAATGCAATCAAAATATGTGACATGATATGGCCATCATCATCTTGTGCTTTTGATCTCCATCTCCAAAGCATCGTCATGATCTTCATTGTCACCGGCTTGACACCTAGATCTCCATCATTGCGTCGTGGTCGTCTCGCCAACTATTGCTTCTACAACTATCGCCAACAAATAGTGATTAAGTAAAGCAATTACATGGCGTTTGCATTTCATACAATAAATAGAGAACCATAAGGCTCCTGCCGGTTGCCGGTAAATTTTACAAAACATGATCATCTTATACAATAACATATATCACATCATGTCTTGACCATATCACATCACGACATGCCCTGCAAAAACAAGTTAGACCTCCTCTACTTTGTTGTTGCAAGTTATACATGGCTGCTACGGGCTTCTAGCAAGAACCGTTCTTACCTACGCATCAAACCACAATGGTGTTTTGTCAAGTTTACTGTTTTAACCTTCTTCAAGGACCGTCCGCGGTCAAATTCGATTCAACTAAAGTAGGAGAAACAGACACCGGCCAGCCACCTTTATGCAAAACTAGTTGCATGTCTGTTGGTGGAACCAGTATCATGTGCATGGACATGTAAGGTTGGTCCGGGCCACTTCATCCCACAATGCCGCCGAATCAAAATAAGACGTTGGTGGTAAGCAGTATGACTATCACCGCCCGCAACTCTTTGTGTTCTACTCGTGCATATCATCTATGCATAAACCTGGCTCTGATACCACTGTTGGGAATCGTTGCATGGAAAACAAAAAAATTCTATGCACACGCAATGATCTATCCATGGAGATGCATAGCAACGAGGGGGAGAGTGTGTCTACGTACCCTCGTAGACCGTAAGCGGAAGCGTTTATCAACGTGGTTGATGTAGTCGAACTTCTTCGTGCTTCAACCGTTCAAGTACCGAATGCACGACACCTCCGTGTTCTGCACAAGTTCAGCTCAGTGACGTCCCTCGCCTTATTGATCTGGCAATTTGTTGAGGTAGTACATGAGTTTCGTTAGCACGACGGTGTGGTGACGGTGATGGTGAAGTGATCCTCGCAGGGCTTCGCGTAAGCACTATGAAGATATGACCGTGGGAGTAAACGGTGGAGGGGGGCACACGGCTAACAATTGTCTGGGGTGTGCTAGCTCCCCTATATATATAGGTGGGAGGGAGAGGGGAGAGGTTAGGAGGCACCCCAAGTAGGACCGAATCCTACTTGCGTTCCTCGGTCGGCCGCCCCCTCCTTCCTTATTAACCGGAGGGGGAAGGAAGGAGGAGAGGGGAGAAAGGGAAGGGGGAGGCCGAATTCCCCCTTCCCTTCTCCCTTTGGTTCGACCCATATGGGGGGTGCACCAGCCCCTGGTGGCTGGTGCGTTTCCCCTCTTGGCCCATTAGGCCCATATCTTTTGCCGGGGGTGCCCGGAACCCCTTCCGGTGACCCGATATGTACCCGGTACCCTCCGGAACACTTCCGGTGTCCGAATACTATCGTCCTATATATCAATCTTTACCTAACAACCATTTCGAGACTCCTCGTCATGTCGGTGATCTCATCCGGGACTCTGAACAACATTCAGTCACCAAATCACGTAACTCATATAATACAATATCGTCATCGAACATTAAGCGTGCGGACCCTACGGATTCGAGAACTATGTAGACATGACCGAGACACCTCTCCGGTCAATAACCAATAGCAGAACCTGGATGCCCATATTGGCTCCTACATATTCTACGAAGATCTTTATCGGTCAAACTATTGTGACAACATACATTATTCCCTTTGTCTGTCGGTATGTTACTTGCCCGAGATTTGATCGTCGGTATCTTCATACCTAGTTCAATCTCGTTATCGGTAAGTCTCTTTACTCATTATGTAATACATCTCCTCGTGACTAACTCCTTAGTCGTTTGCTTGCAAGCTTATGATGTGTATTACCGAGAGGGCCCAGAGATACCTCTCCCATACTCGGAGTGACAAATCCTAATCTTGATATATGCCAACTCAGCAAACACCTTCGGAGATACCTGTAGAGCATCTTTATAATCACCCAATTATGTTGTGACATTTGATAGCACATAAGGCATTCCTCCAGTATCCGGGAGTTACATAATCTCATAGTCGAAGGAATATGTATTTGACATGAAGAAAGCAATAGCAATAAAACTGAACGATCATTGTGCTAAGCTAATGGTGGGCCTTGTCCATCACATCATTCTCCTAATGATGTGATCCCGTTATCAAATGACAACTCATGTCCATGGTTATGAAACCTTAACCATCTTTGAGCAACGAGCTAGTCAAGTAGAGGCTCATTAGGGACATAGTGTTTGTCTATGTATTCACACTTGTATTTAGGTTTCCGATCAATACAATTCTAGCATGAATAATAAACATTTATCATGAATAAGGAAATATAAAATAACAACTTTATTATTGCCTCTAGGGCATATTTCCTTCGGTCTCCCACTTGCAATAGAGTCAATAATCTAGATTACATTGTAATGAATCAAACACCCATGGAGTCTTGGTGTTGATCATGTTTTGCTTGCGGAAGAGGCTTGGTCAACGGGTCTGCTACATAGATATGTATGTATTTTACAAACTTAATTTTCTATTTTTCTAAGTTTGTTTCTGTTTTGCATTTACTTTTAGTACCAAATGAGTTTTGTTTTGAACAAAACTTGGCACATAAATCTAACACAATATTTTGAGGTGGAATAAAAAGTTTGGGGTCAAAAGGAGTTGTCTAACCATTTTTAGAAATTGAAAATGCCAAATTAATTGCTGGTGGACCACTAAATTAATTCCCATGGGAATTTTGGGAATTCACATGAGGATTGTTTCAACACGATAATGATCAGGGGAATTTATGGGATAAGGTGAACATTTTAGTTTTACTATTTGAAGAATTAAATATTGACTTGAATTTTAAATTTGAATTTGAGTTTGGTTTGAAACAATGTGAGGAGTAGCAACTTTATTATGATGACATGGCATCTTTACTAGAGGATTAGTGTAGCTTAAATATCCGGGTGTTACAATTCTCCTCCACTACAAGAAATCTCGTCCCGAGATTTAAGGTGTGGAGTAAGGGGAAAGACTTGGGAAGGACGGAGCTCAACACATGATAGGTACCTGGGGGCTATCTAAATGAACGTGCACAGAGGCATCTCTTGAGTTGAAATTCAAGAAAGTCATCGAGAGCAAGGTAAGAAGGTGCAATAAGAAGCTTTAAGAGGGTAGGCAATCGTTCATTGCCTAAAACAGGGGGTGAAAGGGTTCAGAGCAATGGGGATAAGTATTGCGTCTGATACCGAAATGAAACATGGTGAGGAAGTTAGCTCGTGAATTACATACAAGGTCACGCGCGAGGAAAAGTTTGAAACATGGGTGTTTAGGGGAGCCAGGTTTTGATCCTGTGGAAGTATGGGTTACGGGCCCACCATGTGAGTTAAAAGTAGAAAGGGCACTGACATCTTTCACATGCATGATAGCAAGGAAGGTTAGAGGATAGCCTGTCAATTATGTAGGCAACAACGTCGGTACCAAGGGCGAGGGATGAAGAGAGCCATTTTCCTGCTCGCAAGGCGCGGCAGACCAATCAGCAAAGTTCTCGTCCATCGGTGGCTACCGTAATGTCATCAACAATAGTAACAAGGTCTTACTGACAGAGCTTGTACACTGAGGTGTATACATAAGAAAGGATATCACTGCTCAGATATGTTAGGTTACAAGATATGTTAAACAAAACAATGGAAAGGAAAGTGTAGACTCGAATCAGTTATCGGTGTTCTCGAGTGTCTACTAACTCAGAACCTATGGAAAATTGGAACCGGCGAGAAATAATAGTTGATGAAGAACTCATAAGAAGTTATGTAGTTTCATGATATTCTTGAGATACCAGAGGGTAATACTCGAAGGTAGAGCATAATAGAGGTTGGACAGGTGAAAGTATCTGCAAAAGACAAGTACTCAACTTTTCGAGAAATGGGATCAAAGAAGAACTATATGGTCGGAACAACGGTTGTAAATGACCAAACATAGATACAAGATGAACTTATCACAAGGGGATTATTATTATTACAAGAAGCTTCCATGATAAGTTCCACATCGGGTCCATGGGCATGAACACAAAGGCTCAAGGTCTACTCCCATTTCTTTAATTCACAACTTTCCATTCACTTCTCGCTTTCGAAGAAGTTGTAGCATTGAAATTTTACCTGACAAAAAGCTAGTAGAGTACAACCCGCCTAACTTTTGAGTGCACATGGATTTAGGGAAGACATAGATTCAACCCATCGGGGCATCTTAGGAACATATATCACAAACTTCATGAGTAAATAACTCAAGCCTGGAAGCAGAGTATGGTTGACAAGAGCGGGGGACACAATTTATGAAAGGCATTATGTATCCGAGGAAAGGCTCACAAGGTTACTGAATAAGAAGGGCGCTGTCGGATAAAACCCAACAAAGGATCTGGTGGTCCACAAGGGAAGTGATGTGAGAAATGGTACTCAACCAGAAGAAGAAAGAATGCAAGTAGATCAAATTATAGAAATAACTTACAAATTCAAAGCTCAAATGCAAAGGAATTATGATTTCCAAAATGGGGGATCAGAAGCAGAGGCTCTGATCAAATACAAGTAAGTTGAATAGACATAGGTTGACAATTAATCAATGTTTGATTTGTCGAATACTAGCTCATGTCCGGGGTGACGTCTGAGCCAAAGGGAAGAATTCTAACTGTGATTGATGATTGCAAGCATTCACATACATATCGAATCAAATGTTCAAAATTAAGATGATAAAGGATACTACTGAATATTGCGAGACATATGGAAAGTATCCATAATGCAAGCAGACAAGTATTTGCAGAGCAATAGTTGGAGGGGATTATCGGAAGATCAGATAGCATTTCAGAGTATCTTGTGAATCACTTGATCAACTAGGAATGAACGAACCCTCGATAAGTGTGAGGAATTACCCGTAGGGGTATTCATGCGGCAAGGAACTGCAGGGCAGTAAGCATAATGGATTCTCGGAACATGGGATAGTAATTCAGGACGTCTTGTAATAACAAGAGCAACTGGGGACGAAGTATGAACGATAATGTAGGTAGTTACCAATAAGGATTTATCGATGGTAGGGATCGTAATGGCGAAGGGCACAAGGGTCTCGGGAAAACATCGGAGAGTATCTTCAGAATCTTCTGGTGCACCAAGCAATCATCTGGAGTGAGTGTCTCTCCGGGAGAAACTATTTACGAGAACCTAGAGTTGCAGTTAGCAAAATCATTTAACATGAATAGAAGAGAGATCAAAGTCCCAGAATATAGACGAGGAATAAAACATCCTAATACCACCCAAAGATGACGTGGGCCCATAAGCTGCACATCCATGTTAGAAAAATAGTTTTTCAAGAACTAGACTCAACTTCAGCTAAGGAGTTTGAAAGGGGGATTCCTACAGGTAGTCGACTCTGATTCCAACTTGTGACACCCCTGATTTGACTGTACACTAATCATACATGCAAATGTAAACGATCAAGATCAGGGATTCACGGGAAGATATCACAACACAACTCTAGACACAAATTTAAATAATACAAGATTTATATTACAAGCCAGGGGCCTCACGGGCTCGAATACATAGCTCAAGACACAAGCATCAGCAGAAGCAACAATATCTGGGAACAGACATAAGGTTAAACAAGACTGGCTTAAGAAGGCAAGCACAAAATAAACAATGATCGAAGAGGCAAGGCCTCTTGCTTGGGACCTCCTAACTACTCATGGCCGTCAGCGGTCTCCACGTAGTAGCAGGCTCTGTCGGGGTAGTATTAATAATTGACGGGGGTGGCGTCTGACTCCTGTGCTCCACCATATGGTTGCATCAACCGGAAAGAAGAAAGAAGGGGGAAAAGGGGTAGCAAAGCAACCGTGAGTACTCATCCAAAGTACTCACAAGCATCATATCTATACTAAGTATGCATTGGTATCAAATGGAAGGGTTGTATGTGCGGACTGAACTGCAGAATGCCAGAATAGAAGGGAAGGCCTAGCCTATCAAAGACTAGCATCTTCAAGCAGCTCCAAGCATCTTGCAGTATGTAGAAGAGTAAAGAGTAGCATTATAACAATTAACAAGCATGTTGTAGCATTAATGCCCAGAGATCCTTCATTAACTCCTTGCGAGGAAGCAATCCCGGAGCCAACATATGCATCACATATCTGAAGTAACTAGTTCTAGTAGTAATAGATTAGGATACAAGTCTGAACGTCCGTTACCGTGGACATGGTATTCGATCAGATAATTTCCCAGCAGGGGTGCACCACATTACCCAACACACTTGATTACTCTAGCCGGACACACTTTCTTGGGTCCATGCCCGGCCTCAGAAGATCAATACGTCATAGCCCTACCTAGGCTCAGCAGAGAGGTCCCCGCCGGTCTACACCTAAGCACTCCGGGGTCTTGGGCCCATCGCCCATTGCACTCCGGGGCGTTGTGCGACGAGCTGGGACGAGCACCACCTCATCCTAGATGGCACTGGCCCGACAGGCCCACAATGCTAAACTGGACGCCTGACAAAGCTTCGGCTGATACTACGACGCCGAGTGCCCATAACTGTTCCCACGTGGTGGTTAGTGCGTAAAGGCTAGTGGCCAACTCAGAACAAATACCCAAACCCTTAACGTATTAGGAGCTCGCAGAGACGAACAGAGACTCACGATCGATGTGACCCCGTCACCCCATCTCTTGGGCCCAAAATGCCCGGCCGTGCCACATAATTATCTAGTGGGTTCTCTTCGGGCCCGCCTGACTTTCACATCAACTCGCGGGTACCCCTCAGGGCCAACCCGACTTCAACGAAGGTCTCAAGTAAAGTCTAGGTAACCGTGTGTCCATAACATCAAGGGGGAATCCGAGGAATCACCCTCAATGGAATCCACCTGATGTAATCGTCAAGGCGAACTAGGAGGAATCACCCTCGGGGTTCACACTTGAGGTGTTGCACGACAGAGTCATAACAGAAGTGGTGAAGGAGGAATCACCCTCCATGACCACGACCGAATAGCTACACTATAGAGTTATCATCAAGAGTGCATTACGAGGTATCACCCTCGGCACTCGACAGTAGCTCTACAGAGTCAAGCAATGAAGGGCTCAGGACGTCGATCACATTGATCGAGTCATCGATCATCAAGTCGAGGCAACTAGGACAAGGTGAGCGGTCACTAGTGGATCACTAGCCAACCTATACTAATCAATTTAGGATAAACAGGTAAGGTAGAACAAAAGGTTACAAAAGTAGGCTATGCATCAGATTAGGAGCAAACAATTACAGTAGCAAAATCTAATGCAAGTATGAGAGAGAATGGAACTGGGCGATATCAAAATAATTGAGGGGGGTTTTGCTTGCCTGGTTGCTCAGACGAGAAGGAGGGGCCATCATCGATGCAGTCGATCACAGGGGTAGCATCGGTCTCAGGGTCTACCGGAGAGAAGAGAGAGAAGAAATAGTAAAAACAAAGCACACAGCTACATTACTAAGCATGCCATGACGATATGCAGTGCTAGGGGTGTTCTATCGCAGGGCTACATGATACCGACAAAAGGGGAAAACATTCGAGAATGTTTCCTGATGTTTGGCATTTTCGGACAGATTGAACGGAGGGGGATGGTCCTGCGTTCGCTATGCTAGGGATGTGTGGCAGACGAACGAACTGCGTATTCGGATTCGTCTCGATTTGGTGAGCAACTTTCATGTACAAAGTACTTTCATCGAAGATACGGTTTATTTTATATTAATTTTCTAAATTTAATTCATTTTCTGAATTAACAAATTTAAATTAAATTAAAAATAGGTTACTGCATCAGCATGACATTAGCATGATGTCAGCAGTCAACAGTGCAATTGACTGGGTCAATCTGGCGTGCGGGTCCCGTCTGTCATAGACTAGTTAATTAAACATAATTTAATTAAAACTAATCTAGTTCATTAGGCTAGTTAAGCAAGGTTAATTAAATTAATGAACTTGTTAATTAATTAATATTATTATAAATTTTATTTTTCCTTTCTTTTTTTATAAGTACGTTGGCCCCGTATGTCAGTGGCGCATGGGTTAGCTTAGTGGGGGGGGGATTAGCGCTATGAGAAATAGGGGAGGCTGGTTGGGTATGCGCACGGGCGCTCCTAGCGGGGCGCTAGTGACCACCACGCCCGGTCAGGGGGCGGCCAAGGCGCGCTGAGCAGCGTCGGGTGGCGAGCATCGGCGAGCGGATGAGCGCGACTGGCGAACAAGCGCGGGGTGTGGCAGCGAAGGTGGGCGCGTGCACTACACAAGCAACGGGGTGGCTGTGGGGGACGAAGGGCACGGAGGGGTTGCAGGGCTGCGTGTGTGGCCACAGTGCGCATGACACTAGAGGTGCACCGCAGGGGTTGCGGGGCGCGCGGGAGGTGAGCGGGAGGAGGGAGGCGCGTGGCGGTGGCGAGGTCGGGCCATGGCGCGGGTGCTGGACGCGGGCGCGGGGGCGGCGGCCGCGGCGTGAGCGGGCAGGGGTGGTCGCGGGGTCGATTGGGCGAGTGAGCATGACATCGGGACAGAGGGGAAAGGGAAGCGGAGCGCGGGAGTTCACCCACAGTGCCGGGGATCGGGGCAGTGAGACCTGGGGAAGTCCAGCGAGGCAGATCAGCGACATGGCGGCGACGACGGACGGCGTTGGAGTCGGGACACAGTTGGGGAGGAGGTCGAGGACGGGGAGGCGGGTGCTGGCGATGGTGGAGCAGTGCCAGGCGGCGTCGGCGAGGTGGCAGCACGGTCAGCGCGGCGAGCAACGATGCGGCGTCGGTGTTTGCTCCGATCCAGATTGGGTCGGGGGGAAAGGAGCGAGGGGATCATGGGGTGGGGGAAGTGGGGTAGCTGTGCTAGGGTTTCGGCGGTGTTGGCGTTTTAGTAGGCGCGGCTGGGCTGGCCTGTTGGCTAGTTGGGCCGGTTGGCCCAGCGTGGGGGGGTTACTATTTTGTTTTAATTTTCTAATTTTGTTTCTGTTTTGCATTTATTTTTAGTACCAAATGAGTTTTGTTTTGAACAAAACTTGGCACATAAATCTAACACAATACCTTGAGATGGAATAAAATTTTTGGGGTCAAAAGGAGTTGTCTACCATTTTTAGAAATTGAAAAGGCCAAACTAATTGCTACTGGACCACTAATTCCCATGGGCATTTTGGGAATTCACGTGAGGCTTGTTTCAACATGATAATGATCAGGGGAATTTATGGGACAAGGTGAACATTTTAGTTTTACTGTTTGAAGAATTGAATATTGACTTGCATTTTAAATTTGAATTTGAGTTTGGTTTGAAACAACGTGAGGATTAGCAACTTAATTATGATGACCTGGCATATTTACCAGAGGATTACTGTAGCTTAAATATCCGGACATCACGGTGGGTTACCACTATGGACAACTCATCCGGTGGGTCTCAAACGCATCTCCATTGATGCATTATCTATCACATTATGTGATAAACCCTTTGTGAAGGGATCTGCCAGGTTTTTCGACGTTTGGATATAATCCTCCGATTAGGTCGGTGGGCACCTGCGGATGCGCCGCCGGCATCCAGGCCTTCACCCTCGCTTTACGGCAAGTGCGGTGGCCACGCAAGTTCAAGCCAGAGATGCTGCCTCGCTACGACGGCGCAACAGATCCAGCAGATTTCCTGCTGGCGTATGAGGAGGCCGTTATCAAAGCCGGAGGCGACGACCAAGTCATGGCCAACTGGTTCCCCATGGCCCTGGCCGGCGTGCCGCGCGCCTGGCTGCTCCATCTATCAGGATACTCAATACAGCCGGCTCTGCCCCACCAAGCCTTTCTCCAGAGTCGGCATCGGTTCCACCAGCCCCCTGGGGCAAATACGCCTCCCGGTCACCTTCGGTACCCGCGATAACTACCACAACGAGCTGATCAACTTCGACATCGCCCGCATTGGCCTCCGTACAACGCCATCCTCGGGTACCCTGCCCTGGCTCGGTTCATGGCAGCGACCCACCCAACCTACAACCTCATGAAGATGCCGGGAGCAGCGGCGTTCTCACCGTGGCTGGGGACACCAAGGAAGCCGTGACAGCTCTCAAGCTCGCCTTCAAGGCCGCCGCGGCAGCGCGCCCGGCCGAAGGAGCTGCCCCGGGGGCTAAGGGGGCTGCTCCGGCAAAAAAGAAGAGCTGTTCACTCAAGATCGGGCTGAAACCAAGCAAGTGCCGGTCGAGGAGGACGGGGCCTCAGGAGCCACCTTCACCATACGCACCAACCTCGACCCTGACCAAGAAGAGGCACTGGTGAAATTCCTGCGCGCAAACAAGGAGGTATTCACCTGGGAGACCAAGCAGCTGGTGGGGGTCCCAAGGGGGGTAATCGAGCATCACTTAAGGGTGTGCCCCAATGTGCGCCCTGTGAAGCAGAAGGCACGACAACAGTCCATAGAGAAGCAGTCCTTCATCGTCCAGGCAACCCGCAAGCTACAAGCGGCGGGTGTCATCCGCGAGGTCCGATACCCGGAGTGGCTGGCGAACCTTGTCATTGTGCCCAAGAAAGGCGGGAAGGAACATATGTGCGTCGACTTCGCCAACCTCAACAAAGCCTGCCCTCAAGACCCGTTCCCGCTTTCACACATCGACCAGATCATCAACTCCACTATCGAGTGCGACCTGCTATGCTTTCTAGATGCTTTTTCAGGTTATCACCAGATCAAGATGGTGGTGGAGGACGTGGAGAAGATGGCACTCCTGACCCCGTGTGGGGTATACTGCTACACCTGCGTGCCGTTCGGACCACGCAACGTTGGGGAAACTTTTCAGCGGCTGATGAACATCGCCCTGGGCCAGCAGCTAGGGAGGAATGCTGAGGCCTACGTCGGCGACATTATGGTAAAGTCTCGGGAGGCGAGGACCCTCATTCGAGACCTGGAGGAGACTTTCGCCAGCCTACGCCAGGTGGACCTGCGGCTCAATCCGGAGAAGTGCGTGTTCGGCGTCCCTTCCGGCAAGCTGCTGGGTTTCCTCGTCTCGCACAGGGGGATCGAGGCAAATTCGGAGAAGGTCTAGGCGATAGAAGATATGAGCCCGCCGCAAACCCTCAAGGAAATGCAAAAGCTTGCGGGGTGCGTGACCTCACTGGGGCGCTTCATCTCCAAGTTGGGGGAGCGCGCCCTACCCTTCTTCAAGCTGATGAAGAACAAGGGCCCGTTCGAGTGGACCCTGGAGGCCGACCAGGCGTTTCAAGACCTCAAGAGGTACCTGACCAGCCCACCAGTGATGGTAGCGCCTCGTCCCCTCGAGCCTCTGGTGCTCTATCTGGCCGCCACGCCTCACTCCGTCAGCGCGGCGCTGGTGGCTCTCCGGGATGAGCGCCAGGTCAAGAGCTCACCGCGCAATGCTGCACCTTCAGCAGGGGCGAGGCGTGTTGTAACACCCCGGTGTAATGATGCTACAGTAACCCCTGGGGTTCAGTTAATTATTTTGCTAAACAAGTGCTTGATCATCTTTGTCTCCTCTCTCTTTCAAATTCCAGTTGAATTCAAATTCAAATTTTGTGTGGAATTCAAAATGCTCAAACATGAAAACTAAAATGTTCATCATGTGGGAAGTATTCTTCTGGTAATATTGGTGGTGAACCAACATTTTTGCAAAATGTGAAGGTGGCCTAAAATATGGCTAAAACAGAAAAGCTAAAAAAAGAAAGAAAAAGGAAAAGGGAAAGGAAAAGAAAGAGAGAGGGAAGTGCCCCCTCCCTGGACCGAACCCCCTGGGCCGGCCCAACCCCCCATCCTAGCGGCCCACCTCCCCCGGTCGCTCTCTTCCCCTCCTTCCTATTCCCCGACCCGAGTCGCTACAGGCGCCGTCCCCGCCAGACCCGCCTCGCCGGCAACGCCCAGGCGAGGGGATAAGGCTGCGCCTCCTCGCCTCCACGATTCCCGCCTCCACTTGCACACCCATCCCCTCTCCCACTCCGCCTGATCCTCCTCTCCTCCTCTCAGTTCACTCGCACCGACGCGACCACCACCGCTGTCGCCTCGCCGTGGTTGGTCGTGGCCGACGATCTCCCCGAGCTACACGAAGAGGTCGAGGAGCACCTCCGTCATCACCTGCGTCGACTACGGCCAGTAGCGCGAGCTGGGAGGCGCTGCAGCCCCGGATCCCCGTCGTCTTCCACCTCAGGCACTGCCGCCCTCGCCGTCGAACTCCGGCAACTCCGAGCCTCCCCCGAGCCCACTTCGCGCATCTGCAGGAGCGATGTGAGCTCCTCTTCCTTTCCCCTCTGCCCTCTCTCGCGTAGGCCGCCTCACTCTCTAGCTTGCTTGCCGCTACCATCGTAGCTCGCCGCCACCCCGCTCCATAGCCGCCATGGCCATGCTCGCCGTCGAGCTCTGTCGAGCACGGCACCGTGCCCAGCACACTTCAAGCAGCCCAACGCACCTTGCCGTGCCTCCGCCCGTGCTCCTAGCCCGATTCCACCCGTGCCCGAGCTTCGACCTCCGCTGTTGAGGTCGCCACCGTCGTTGCACCCCCGCTCCGGCCGTGCCGTAGCCCCAAAACGACGCGGCTTCAACTCCGCTTTCGAACACGCTATCGCGCGGACCAAACGATGCCCCGTAGCCCGTTTCCGGCGAAGTCCCAAGCCACTCCGCCGCGTTTTTGGTCACCGGAGTTGTCTCCGGCGCCGACGCAGACGTGGCGCAGTGGGGCCCGCCTTTATGTCACTGCCAGTGGGGCCCAGGGACACTAGTTGACTGGCTTGACCAGTCAACCCTGCTGACTGGGCAACCCCCAGCCATTGACCAGTGGGGCCCTCCCCCTAATTAACAGGAATTAATTAAATTAGTTTAGTTAACCTAAATTAGACACTGACAGGTGGGCCTAGTAGTTTTACTAACTAAATTTAGATTAGTTTGAACCCTGTTTAACCCACTGTCTATGACAGGTGGGTCCCCCATGTCAATTTGACCAGTCAACCGAACTGTTGGCTGCTGACGTCACTCATACGCCATGCTGACGTCATATTCCATTTCTGTTAATTTATTTAATTCCAGAAAATGTTTAAACCTTTAGAAATTCATACTAATTAAACCGTAACTCCGATGAAAATGTTTTCTGTATGAAAGATGCTCAGAAAAAAATACAACGAATCCGAATACGCGGTCCGTTCATCTGTCACATGCCCCTAGCATGATGAACTTGGAACTTTCCCCCTCTTTTCCTTTGTCCGGAATCCGCATAACGCCGGGAATTCATCCTTGGATGTTTCCCCCTTTCGTCTGCAAAGTGTAGTACCGCGTTAGAGCATGCCTAGCGCTACGTATCATCATGTCATGCTTAGTGATACCTCTGTTTGCTATGTATTTACTGTTTCTTCCCCCTCTTCTCTTCGGTAGACCCCGAGACCGATGATGCTGCTGTGATCGACTACGTCACCGACAAACCCTCCTTCTTGTCTGAGCAACCAGGCAAGCAAACCCCCCTTGAGCATTCCGGTATCGCCTATTTCTTTTCCTCTCATGCTTGCATTAGAACTGGTACTGCTTTCTGTATGATCCTACTCTGATGCATAGCCTGTTGTTGTTACCTGCTTTTATACCTTACCTACTTATCCTAAACTGCTTAGTATAGGTTGGTTAGAGATCCATCAGTGACCCCCACCTTGTCCCAGTTGCCTCGCTTTATGTTCGATGACTCGATCAATGTGATCGACGTCCAGGCCCCAACACCGCACATCACCCCCCTAGTTGTACGACTCTGCAGAGTTACCATCGAGTGCCGAGGGTGGAACCTCTTACATCACTCCTGATGAGATCTCTGTAGTGTAGCTATACGGTCGAGGTCATCGAGGGTGATTTCCTCCTTAACCACTTCCGTTACCGCTCTGTCGTGCAACCCCTCAAGTGTGAACCTCGAGGGTGGATCCTCTTACGTTCACCTTGATGATAACATTGAGTGGGATTCACCGGGGGTGATTCCTCGGGTTTTCCCCCTTGGTGTTAGACACATAGTTACTATAGTTAGTATGA
Source organism: Triticum urartu (assembly GCF_003073215.2). Lineage (NCBI taxonomy): Eukaryota > Viridiplantae > Streptophyta > Magnoliopsida > Poales > Poaceae > Triticum > Triticum urartu. The sequence continues at coordinate 318,293,876 of NC_053025.1, read as the reverse complement.
CTTTACACTGAGCCATGTTACTAAAGACGGGTCGACCCTGAGGGGTACCCGCGCGAGCTTAATAGCGAGTGATGTGGAGTCAGGTTGACCTGGAAGGTGCTCGCGAGATACTTACGAGGCGTGGCCGGGCATTCTTAGCCCTTGCCGCAAGTACTCGAGATGGGGCGACGGGGTCACATCGGTCGTGAGTCTCTACTCGTTACCGCGCGTTCCTAATCCACTACGATTTCGATATTTGTTCCGAGGGGCCTCTGGCCTGATAGCACTAACCATCACGTGGGCATAGTATGGGCATTCTGCGTCGTATGCATCAGCCGAAGCTTAATAGACGTCAGCGACTGAGCGGCGCGCGCCGGGTTGGACTGCGTAAGCTCCTGCCTTGTTGAAGGAGGTAGCTAGGTCTGCTCACCGGCCACCCACGCAACGTGTAGGAGTTCCCGGGGAGATGGCCCATGACCCCTGGGGGCATAGGTTTAGTCCGGCGTGCTGGCCTCTCTATTAAGCCTGGGTCGGGTTGCAGCGTATTGTTTGGCCGAGGCCGGGCATGACCCAGGAAAGTGTGTCCGACCGGAGTTAATCGAGCGTGGTGGGTAAGTTGGTGCACCCCTGCAGGGAAGAAAACATCTATCGATAGCCTGTCCTACGGTAACGGACACTTGGAGTTGTATCCCGATCGATACAACTAGAACTGGATACTTGAGATGAGACATGGAGATGAGACTTGGTTATGAGATGACAACTGGATAGTATGACTCTGGGATTGCTTTCTCGTAGGGTGTCGAGAAAGGATCTCTGGCCGAGGTTGATAACATTACTGCTACTTTACTTTATGCTACTCTACTCCCTCCTATTGCTGCAAGATGGTGGTTTCCAGAAGATGCTAGTCTTCAATAGGCTAGGCTTTCCCCTTCCCTTCTAGCATTCTGCAGTTTAGTCCATAGATACAACCCATTCCTTTGATACAGATGCATACTTACTTTAGATCTGATATAAGTCTTGCTAGTACTTTGGATGAGTACTCACGGTTGCTTTGCTACTCCTTTTTCCCCATACCCGTTTGTTGCGACCAGGTGACATATCCCAAGAGCCAGACGACACCACTGATGACTACTACTACCCGGAGGATGCTTACTACTACGTGAAGACCGTAGACGACAAGGAGTAGTTAGGAGGCTCCCAGGCAGGAGGCCTTGCCTTTTCGATCGTTGTTGCTTTCGTGCTAGCCTTTTTAAGGCAATCTTGTCTAACTTATGTCTGTACTCAGATATTGTTGCTTCCGCTGACTCTTGTGTATTCGAGCCCTCGAGGCCCCTGGCTTGTAATATAAAGCTTGTATTATTTTGATTTGTGTCTAGAGTTGTGTTGTGATATCTCCCCGTGAGTCCTTGATCTTGATCATACACATTTGCGTGTATGATTAGTGTACGATTGAATCGAGGCATCACAAGTTGGTATCAGAGCTGACTGCCTATAGGTAGCCCCCTTTCCAACTCCTTGACCGAAGTCGAGTCTAGTCACTACAAAAACTTTTACTAACATGGTTGTGTGGCTTACGGGACCACGTCACCATTGGGTGGTATTTGGATCTTTTATTCCGCGTCTATACTCTGGGACTCTGATCTCTCTTCTATTCGGGTTAAAATGGTTTTACTAACTCTAACATTAGGATCCCGTGACCACATCCACCCCAAAGCTGGATAAGCCATAGTTTTCCTTAGAATAGTGTTCTGGATAGTACACACACCGTCGAATGACAAGGAAGTGGTATCCATCGTACCTCTTTCATTATGCATGTTTCATCATGAATGGTCCTTGTTTTTACAAATGCTCAATGATGAACTACCCCCTGTTACTTGTTAGCAGGATGGTTAGACCCGCTGGTCGTGGACGTGGTGCCAACGATCCACCACCGCCCGAATTCTTTGCTGGAATGATGCAACAGTTTGAGCTGAATCGCCAATTCATGGAAGGAATGATGGCTCAGTTTCCTCGTCCGAACATGAATCAACAGCCAACCCCAGGAACTCTGCAGGACTTCATGCATCTCAACCCAACTATTTACCACAGCTCAACTCAACCCCTTGATGCTGATGACTGGCTCCGCGACATCACATATGAAATGCAGTCTGCTAGTGTGGCCCCTGCTAGCTATGTCACCTTTGCATCTTTCTTTCTGAAGGGTCCCGTTGCTCAATGGTGGGACAGCCACAGGCATACCCTACCTGCTGGAACGGTCATCACTTGGCCGGATTTCCAAGCTGCCTTCCGTGCCTGCTTCATTCCTCAGGGAATCATGGACAGGAAGAAGCGAGATTTCCGCAACCTCACCCAAGGCAACAATACTGTAGATGCTTATCAGTGGGAATTTCTAGACGTGTCTCGTTATGCTGAAGAAGACATTGCAACTAATGCTCGTAGGCAAGAAAAGTTCCGTGATGGACTTCACCCTGATATTAAGCTAGCACTGCTCGCTCATGACTTTGCCGACTTCGCCACCTTGGTGAACAAGGCTATTCAGGTTGAGACTGGTCTTCAGGAACACCAGGGATCCCTTAGGCGCAGCCGTGATGCTGGCTCATCTTCGGGCCCGTCAGTGCAGTAGCGTCGGATATGGATTCCCCACAACATGTATTGTCCAACTACGCCTGCACCAAGACAGTCCTACGCCGCACCTCGTCTGCCTCCTCCACCGCAGAGGCAGCCCCTTCGGACTATACCACCCCAAGATTCTGCTCACAATCCCAATGATGGTCTGTGCTTCAAGTGTGGCCTTCCGGGCCATCGTTCCAGGAATTGCCCTCAGAATCAGAACCAGCTGGCTTTGCCTTCAACTGGCCGTAACAACCAGCCCCACAACAACAATGCCAGACAGTATGGTCGTGGTCAGACTAATCATGTTGATCTGAATGAAGGTCAAGACCAGCCTGCTACTGTGATGGGTACTCTCCTTGTTAATTCAGTACCAGCATCTGTTTTATTTGATTCAGGAGCATCACATTCATTCATGTCAGAAAATTTTGCATATGCACACGACATTCGATGCGAGCCCATGAACACCCCGATAATGGTACACACCCCTGCGGGTCAGTGTTGAACTACCATGATTGGTCGCGACGTCCCCGTTGAAATTGAAGGGTTGGAATTTCATGTTTCTCCCATTATTCTAGAGTCTTCCAACATTGACCTCATTCTGGGAATGGAATGGTTGAAAGCACATACTGCCTCCATCATTTGTGCCACCAAAGTCGTTAACCTCCTACATCCTTCCGGTGAGATAGTAAGCTACCATGCTCAACTTGTTCAAAACGCTGAAGCACGACTTTATGTCTTGAATGCGTCGAACGCAGCACCTCTTGAGGGAATTGTAAAGATTCCAGTTGTTTGCGACTTCCTAGATGTCTTTCCAGAAGAACTTCCAGGAATACCCCCTGCCCGGGCTGTCGAGTTCGTCATCGATTTGAAACCAGACACCGTTCCTATTGCCAAACGACCCTACAAGATGCCGCCTCATGAACTCCTTGAACTTAAGAGGAAATCAACAAATCTCTTCGCAGTGGTTTCATTCGTCCAAGTTCCTCAGCTTGGGGAGCACCTTCTCTATTTGTGAAGAAGAAGGATGGAACGAATCGTTTGGTACAAGACTATCGTCCTATCAACCAAGCTACAATTCAGAACAAATATCCGCTTCCTCGGATCAATGATCTGTATGATCAACTGGCTGGTTCATCAATATTCTCTAAACTTGACTTGAGGTTGGGTTACCACCAGATCCGTGTTTGTGAAGAGGATATTCCAAAGACCGCATTCGTCACTCGTTATGGTTCTTACGAGTACACCGTCATGTATTTTGGCTTGACCAATGCTCCAGCCACTTTCTCTCTTCTGATGAACTACATATTCATGGATTACCTCGACAAGTTCGTCGTACTCTATCTGGATGATATTCTGGTATATTCGAAGAACAAAGAAGAACATGCTGAACATCTTCGACTTGTTCTAGAGAAGCTTCGAGAACATCAACTTTATGCCAAGTATTCCAAGTGCGAATTCTGGCTTCCTGAAGTCACCTACCTTGGTCATGTCATCTCCAAGGATGGTATTGCCGTCAACCCAGAGCGCGTTCAGGCTATTCTTGACTGGACCCCTCCGAAGACTGTCAAGCAAGTCAGAAGCTTTCTCGGTCTTGCCAGCTATTGTCGTCGCTTTGTCGAGAACTTCTCAAAGATTGCCAAGCCACTGACCAATCTGCTTCACAAAGGCGTTAAGTTCGATTGGACAGACAAATGTCAGGAAAGTTTCCAAGCACTCAAAGACAAGATGACATCTACCCCAGTGCTTGCTCCCCCTGATTCTTGCAAGGACTTTGTCATCTATTGCGACGCTTCACGTCAAGGATTAGGTTGTGTCCTAATGCAAGAGCGCAGAATGATTGCTTATGCCTCTCGTCAAGTGCATTCTCATGAAGAGAACTACCCAGTTCATGACCTTGAGCTTGCTGCGGTTATCTATGCACTGAAGCTATGGCGACAGTACCTTCTCGGTAATCGTTGCGAGATCTTCACTGATCATCAGAGTCTGAAGTACCTGTTTACTCGGCTAGATCTGAACCCCCGTCAGCAGCGATGGATGGAAGCTATTGCTGACTACAACTGTGGTATATCTTATACACCTGGCAAGGCTAATGTAATGGCCGATGCCCTGAGCCATAAGTCTTATTGCAACAATCACATGGTCTTCAAAGCCCAACCCCGCCTTTATGAAGAGCTGTGCAAGCTAAACCTTCAACTAGTTCCACAAGGTTCTCTGAATAATCTTGTCCTGGAACCAACTCTGCTGAAAGCAATTAAGTCTGCTCAAGCCAAAGATGCTCACGTGGATTTGATGAAAAAGGATCTTGCCTTAGAGAAATCCCGAGATTTCTCGCTTGCTGAAGATGGGACCTTATACTTCAGAGATCGCATTGTCGTACCCCGATTTGAGCTTATGACAGAGAAGGTGATGAAAGAAGCGCATGACACCCCTCTCTCTATTCACCCGCGAAGTACCAAGATGTATCTAGACATCCGTCAGAAGTACTGGTGGTCTAATATGAAGCAAGACATTGCTCGATATATTAAAGAATGTGACGTTTGTCGTCGCGTCAAAGCAGAACATGAGAAACCGGCTGGACTTCTACAACCGCTTCCGATTCCTGAATGGAAGTGGGATAAGATTCAGATGGACTTCGTCACAGGCCTTCCCAAGTCTCAGAAAGGTAATGATGCTATCTTTGTCGTCATCGACCAATTCTCAAAGGTTGCTCACTTTCTGCCAGTCAAGGAGACTATCACTGCTAGTCAATTAGCAAACTTGTATATCTCCAGAATTGTGTCACTCCACGGCATTCCGAAGGAGATCAGTTCAGACCATGGCAGTATTTTCACTTCTAAGTTCTGGGATAGTTTCCAAGAGGCAATGGGAACTCATATTACCTGGAGCACTGCTTATCATCCCCAATCCCAAGGCCAAGTCGAGCGAGTCAATCGAATTCTTGAAGACATGCTTTGAGCTTGTGTTATTTCTTTTGGCAAGAAGTGGGAAGAATCTCTCCCTTATGCGGAATTCTCTTATAACAACAGTTATCAAGCCAGCTTGAAGATGTCACCCTTCGAAGTGCTTTATGGACGTAAGTGCCGAACCCCTCTGAATTGGTCAGAAACTGGGGAACGGATGCTCATTGGTCCAAACATTATTCAACAAGCTGAACAGCAGGTTCGCATTGTCCGGGATAATCTCAAGGCGGCCCAGTCCCGTCAGAAGAGCAACTATGACAGGAAACACTGGGGTTCAACTTATCAACCCGGTGAACAAGCTTATCTGCGTGTCACTCCTTTGAGAGGCACTCATCGGTTCTGAGTCAAGGGCAAGCTAGCTCCGCGCTACATTGGTCCCTTCCGCATTCTGGCCCATCATGGACTGTTGGCTTATCAACTGGAGTTGCCACCTCAGTTCTCTCATGTTCATGATGTCTTCCATGTGTCGCAACTTCGTCGATGCTTCAAGGATCCGGAACGTGAAGTGGATCCAGAATTGATTGAAGTTCAAGATGATCTCACATACAAGGAGCATCCGATCTGCATTCTTGAAGAAGATGAGCGTCGAACACGCCAGAAGGTTACCAAGTTCCGCAAGGTGCAATGGTCAAATCATTTTAAAGATGAAGCCACTTGGGAACACGAGGATAACCTCCGTGCTGAGTACCCCGACCTGTTCCCTTCTACCTCTTAATTCTCGGGACGAGAATTTCTTTTAGAGGAGGAGAGTTGTAACACCCCGGTGTAATGATGCTACAGTAACCCCCCGGGGTTCAGTTAATTATTTTTCTAAACAAGTGCTTGATCATCTTTGTCTCCTCTCTCTTTGAAATTCCAGTTGAATTCAAATTCAAATTTTGTGTGGAATTCAAAATGCTCAAACATGAAAACTAAAATGTTCATCATGTCTGAAGTATTCTTCTGGTAATATTGGTGGTGAACCAACATTTTTGCAAAATGTGAAGGTGGCCTAAAATGGCTAAAACAGAAAAGCTAAAAAAAGAAAGAAAAAGGAAAAGGGAAAAGGAAAAGAAAGAGAGAGGGAAGTGCCCCCTCCCTGGACCGAACCCCCCTGGGCCGGCCCAACTCCCCCCATCCTAGGCGGCCCATCTCCCCCGGTCGCTCTCTTCCCCCTTCCTGTTCCCCGACCCGAGTCGCTACAGGCGCCGTCCCCGCCGGACCCGCCTCGCCAGCGACGCCCGGGCGAGGGGATAAGGCCTGCGCCTCCTCGCCTCCGCGATTCCCACCTCCACTTACACCACCCACTCCCCTCTCCCACTCCGCCTGATCCTCCTCTCCTCCTCTTAGTTTCACTCGCACCCGACGCGACCACCACCGTCGCCTCGCCGTGGTCGTGGCCGACGACCTCCCCGAGCTACGTGAAGACGTCGAGGATTACCGCCGTCATCACCTGCATCGACTACGGCCAGTAGCGCGAGCTGGGAGGCGCTGCAGCCCCGAATCCCCGTCGTCTTCCACCTCGGGCACTGCCGCCCGCGCTGTCGAACTCTGGCAACTCCGAGCCTCCCCTGAGCCCACTTCGCGCATCTGCAGGAGCGATGTGAGCTCCTCTTCCTTTCCCCCCTCCCCTCTCTCGCGTAGGCCGCCTCACTCACTAGCTTGCTTGCCGCTACCGTCATAGCTTGCCGCCGCCCGCTCCATAGCCGCCGTGGCCATGCTCGCTGTCGAGCTCTGTAGAGCACGGCACCGTGCCCAACACGCTTCAAGCAGCCCAGCGCACCTCGCCGCGCCTCCGCCCATGCTCCTAGCCCGATTCCACCCGTGCCCGAGCTTCGACCTCTGCCGTTGAGGTCGCCACCGTCATTTCACCCCCGCTCCGGCCGTGCCGTAGCCCCAAAACAACGCGGCTTCGCCTCCACTTTCGAACACGCTATCATGCGGACCAAACGGTGCCCCGTAGCCCGTTTCCGGCGAAGTCCCGAGCCGCTCCGCCGTGTTTTTGGTCGCCGGAGTTGTCTCCGACGCTGACGCAGACGTGGCGCAGTGGGCCCAGTAGTTTTACTAACTAAATTTAGATTAGTTTGAACCCTGTTTAACCCACTATCTATGATAGGTGGGTCCCCCATGTCAATTTGACCAGTCAACCAAACTGTTGGCTGCTGACGTCACTCATACACCATGCTGACGTCATATTCCATTTCTGTTAATTTATTTAATTCCAGAAAATGTTTAAACCTTTAGAAATTCATAGTAATTAAACCGTAACTCCGATGAAAATGTTTTCTATATGAAAGTTGCTCAGAAAAATACAACGAATCCGAATACACGGTCCGTTCATCTGTCACATGCCCCTAGCATGATGAACTTGGAACTTTCCCCCTCTTTTCCTTTGTCCGGAATCCGCCTAATGCCGGGAATTCATCCTCGGATGTTTCCCCCTTTCGTCTGCAACGTGTAGTATTGCGTTAGAGCACGCCTAGCGCTACATATCATCATGTCATGCTTAGTGATACCTCTGTTTGCTATGTATTTATTGTTTCTTCCCCCTCTTCTCTCCGGTAGACCCCAAGACCGATGATGCCGCTGTGATCGACTATGTCACCGACGACCCCTCCTTCTTGTCTGAGCAACCAGGCAAGCAAACCCCCCTTGAGCATTCCGATATCGCCTATTTATTTTCCTCTCATGCTTGCATTAGAACTGCTACTGCTTTCTATATGATCCTACTCTGATGCATAGCCTGTTGTTGTTACCTCCTTTTATACCTTACCTACTTATCCTAAACTGCTTAGTATAGGTTGGTTAGAGATCCATCAGTGACCCCCACCTTGTCCCAGTTGCCCCGCTTTATGTTCGATGACTCGATCAACGTGATCGACGTCCAGGCCCCGACACCGCACATCACCCCCCTAGTTGTACGACTCTGCAGAGTTACCATCGAGCACCGAGGGTGGAACCTCTTACATCACTCCTGATGAGATCTCTGTAGTGTAGCTATACGGTCGAGGTCATCGAGGGTGATTTCCTCCTTAACCACTTCCGTTACCGCTCTGTCATGCAACCCCTCAATTGTGAACCTCGAGGGTGGATCCTCTTACGTTCACCTTGATGATAACATCGAGTGGGATTCACCGGGAGTGATTCCTCGGGTTTTCCCCCTTGGTGTTAGACACACAGTTGCTATGGTTACTATGACTTTACACTGAGCCATGTTACTAAAGATGGGTCGACCCTGAGGGGTACCCGCGCGAGCTTAATAGCGAGTGATGTGGAGTCGGGTTGACCTGGAAGGTGCCCACGAGATACTTACGAGGCGTGGCCGGGCATTCTTAGCCCTTGCCACAAGTACTCGAGACGGGGCGACGGGGTCACATCGATCGTGAGACTCTGCTTGTTACCGCGCGTTCCTATTCCACTACGATTTGGACATTTGATCCGAGGGGCCTCTGGTCTGATAGCACTAACCATCACTTGGGCATAGTATGGGCGTTCTGCGTCATATGCATCAGCCGAAGCTTAATAGACGTCAGCGACTGAGCGGCGCGCGCCAGGTTGGACTGCATAAGCTCCTGTCTTGTTGAAGGAGGTAGCTAGGTCTGCTCACCGGCCGCCCACGCAACGTGCAGGAGTTCCCGAGGAGATGGCCCATGACCCCTGGGGGCATAGGTTTAGTTCGGCGTGCTGGCCTCTCTATTAAGCCTAGGTCGGGTTGCGGCGTATTGTTTGGCCGAGGTCGGGCATGACCTAGGAAAGTGTGTCCGGTCGGAGTTAATCGAGCATGGTGGGTAAGTTGGTGCACCCCTGCAGGGAAGAAAGCATCTATCGATAGCCTATCCTATGGTAATAGACACTTGGAGTTGTATCCCGATCGATACAACTAGAACTGGATACTTGAGATGAGACATGGAGATGAGACTTGGTTATGAGATGATAACTGGATAGTATGGCTCTGGGATTGCTTTCTCGCAGGGTGTCGAGAAAGGATCTTTGGCCGAGGTTGATAACATTACTGCTACTTTACTTTATGCTACTCTACTCCCTCCTGTTGCTGCAAGATGGTGGTTTCCAGAAGATGTTAGTCTTCGATAGGCTAGGCTTTCCCCTTCCCTTCTGGCATTCTACAGTTTAGTCCACAGATACAACCCATTCCTTTGATACAGATGCATACTTAGTTTAGATCTGATGTAAGTCTTGCGAGTACTTTGGATGAGTACTCACGGTTGCTTTGCTACTCCTTTTTCCCCATACCCGATTGTTGCGACCAGATGACGGATCCTAGGAGCCAGATGACGCCACTGATGACTACTACTACCCGGAGGATGCTTACTACTACGTGAAGACCGTAGACGACAAGGAGTAGTTAGGAGGCTCCCAGGTAGGAGGCCTTGCCTTTTCGATCGTTGTTGCTTTTGTGCTAGCCTTCTTAAGGAAATCTTGTCTAACTTATGTCTGTACTCAGATATTGTTGCTTCCGCTGACTCTTGTGTATTCGAGCTTATGTATTCGAGCCCTCGAGGCCCCTGGCTTGTAATATAAAGCTTGTATTATTTTGATTTGCGTCTAGAGTTGTGTTGTGATATCCCCCCGTGAGTCCTTGATCTTGATCGTACACATTTGCTTGTATGATTAGTGTACGATTGAATCGAGGGCGTCACAAGGCGGCACTGGGACGGCGCCGATAGAGCCGTAACGACGCCAGCGGATGATCAGTCCCTACAAGACGGCTGTCCCAGGCCAGCGGAGGCCCCGATGGGTGACCAAACTCCTGAGGTCCCTCCATCTCAGGAGGCGTCCCAACCTCCGGAGACCTCGGGCTCCATCGACGCTCCGTCCTCGTCGAGCACCCGGTGTACTTCGTCAGCACGGTGCTACGGAACGCAAGGGCATGATACCCCATGCCATAGAAGCTCCTTTTTGCGTTCCTAGTGGCCTCATGCAAGCTGCGTCATTATTTCCAAGGCCACCGAATTAAGGCTGTCTCAGCCTACCCACTAGAGAGGGTGCTACGGAGTCCCAACGCTACGGGAAGAGTCACCGAGTGGAACATTGAGCTGCAGGCGTTTCAGCTGGAGTTCAGCACAACCAGAGTCATCAAGGGAGCTGCCCTCGCCGACTTCATGGCAGAATGGACCGACGCTCCGGAACCTAAAGCAGGCGAGAACCGATCCCTCTCGCAGGAAGTGAAGCACCGGATGGCTGGGTCATGTACTTCGATGACGCTTTCACACGCCAAGGTGCGGGGGCTGGCGCCGTGCTCATCTCGCCCACTCAAGACAAGCTATACTACGCCGTGTAGCTCTGCTTCCAGCAGGGCGAGAAAGGTCTCTAACAACATCATGAAATACGAGGGGTTGATCGCCGGCCTCAAGGCTGCAGCAGCCTTGGCGGTGAAGCATCTCACCATCGAGGGTGACTCTCAGCTCCTCGTCAACTTCTCCAATAAGGTGTACGAGCCAAAGGACGAGCACATGGAGGCATACCACATGGAGGTACGCAAGATGGAGAAGCAATTTTTGGGTCTGGAACTGCAGCATGTGCCCCGCGGCACGAACAAGGAAGCCAACGAAATCACCAAGAGGGCATCCAAGCATTAACCACAGGAACCAGGCATCTTCGAGGAGTAGTTCTTCAAGCCTTCCACGGCCCCTCCGGCTGTGGAGCCAACACCGCCTCGAGAGGAGCTTCCCCCGCCACCAGCCTCAGGAGCCCCTGCCTGTGGCCCGACCTTAGGAGCGCGTCTGTTCCTCGCGCTCGAGCCTCATGAAGGGTGTTGGACCGAAGAGTTCAGGGCATACCTCGGGCAAGGAACACCGTCGGAGAAGGAGGAAGGCGCCGAGTGCGTGGCCCGGTAGGCTATGGCGTACTGCATCCAGGATGGTGAGTTATACAGAAAGCGACCAAATGATGTTTCCTTCCGATGCATCTCCAGGAAGCGGGGGTGCGAGCTGCTAGCTGTCATACACGGCGGAGATTGCGGGCATCACTCGTTGTCGTGGACCCTGGTGGGCAAGGCATTCCGCAGCGGGTTCTACTGTCCCACGGCACTTAACGACGCAACCGAGCTGGTGAGATCATGTGAGGCCTGCCAGTTCCATGCCAAGCAAATCCACCAGCCTACTCAGGGCCTCTAGACTATCCTACTCTCGTGGCCGTTCACGGTCTGGGGACTGGATATCCTGGGTCCATTCCCTCAAGCGCCTGGGGGTTATCGTTACGTCTACGTCGTCGTCGACAAGTTCACCAAGTGGGAGGAGGTGGAAGCCATCCGCACCATCCCAGTAGGCTCCGCAGTCAAGTTCATCAAGGGCCTTCTGAGTCGGTTTGGGGTCCCTAACCACATCGTCACCAACAATGGCTTGCAATTCACTAGCAATCTTTTCAAGACATATTTTGCTAACCTTGGAACGCAGATATGCTACGCCTCAGTGGCACACCCCAGGAGCAATGGCCAAGCCGAGCGCGCTAACACGGAAGTCTTGAGAGGCCTCAAGACCAGGACCTTCAAGAAGAAGCTCGAGGCTTGCGGTAGGGGCTGGCACGACGAGCTCCAGTTCATGCTGTGGTCCATCCGCACCACCGCCACCAAGCCAACAGGTGAGACCCTGTTCTTCCTCGTCTACGGAGCTGAAGCGGTTCTCCCTCATGAGGTCAGGCATCGCTCCGTGCGGGTCCTGGCGTCCGACGAGGCACATTAGGACACCATGCGGGGGATGGACCTTGTGCTGGGCGAGGAACGCCGCCACCAAGCCTCGCCCCGGGTGGCAACATACCAGGAGGCGCTGCGACGGTATCACTGTCGCAGCGTCCGCCCCAGGACGCTCGAGGTGGGCGATCTCATCCTGAGGCGGGTGCTCTCCAGGGAAGGGCTGCATAAGCTCTCACCCATGTGGGAGGGCCCATTTAGGATTAACCGCGTCTCCAAGCCTGGCGCAGCGTGCCTGGATACGCAGGACGGGATCCCTATCCAGAACGCCTGGAACATCCAGCATCTTCGGAAGTTCTACCCATGAAGCAAGGCCTAGTGCCTATGAAGGTCTCCGCTCGTGCCACTCTCACGTAATAATGAGTGGGGTTGTACACGCCCCGGAGTCTCCGGAGTGCCGCCCTCGGGCCTCGGGGGCTCCCTCCCACGTCCTAGTGGCAGCACTTAGCTCCGCGCTGGTGAGAAGACTAGACTAGGTGCCAGATGCGGTTGTTCATTTGCTTTCTATAGTTGGCTTGCCACCTTTTTAATGGAGTTTGAAGTTTTGGCGTTTCTCGATTTGCTTGGTTGAGTCCCTTCTTCTCTCTGTTTCTTTGCTCGGTTCTTGCTTTGCGCCAGGGAGAATGGCAGTTGCCCGATGCTCCCCCTCGCGCGCCTCGCACAGGGGCTGGGCAGGTGTGTGCGTGCATGCGCTAGGCTAACCTAGCCACGGGCACACCTCGCCAAAGCCCTGTTGCTCCAGAGCTTCGGCTCCCCTAATCTTCGCGAGGTGCCCACGATTGAGCTCGTGATCAGCGCACCCTTCTAAGTCCGTGCCCGATGGGTACCGCGACGCGGTGCGCTAGGCCATGATCAGCCTATGCCTGGGGCCTTGCGCAAGGAAGGATAAGGATTTCCTAATGAATTTTTGCAGCTTCGCGTGTCTCCCAAGGTCCGCGGCTCCCGAGTTGGCAGTTGGGAAGCCTCACCAGATGCCAGGAGGCGCGCGCCCTCACAAGGTGGAAGCTACCTCGGATATGTCAAGCTAAGTTATCCCTCTGCACCTACATAAAGCACAGATGCCACAACACAACATAGAAACGATAAACATAACATGAGCGGCATAAGATTTACGGTTCATTACACGCCCACGCAGGGCCCCATACTTGTTTCTTGGAATGCAGGAAAAAAGGAAAGGACAAGCAAAAGCAGCGCCCACACCCGCAACAGCTCACGAGGGCTGGCTCCCAGCACTTCCCCCCGGACTCAGCCGGAGTCCTCTTCGCGCTTCACTGAGGCGCGGAGACGGGATGACCCGCCAATGTCCTCACAGCGAGCCCGGTGGTGTGGCGGTTGGTCGTAACCACCGCTGCTAGAGCTTTCGCCGGAGGAGGAGCTGCCGCTGCCGGTTCCCAAGGGAGTACGCCCGCGCCCCTCGGGGGCCGCGGCAGGGGTCGGAGCATGCTTGCGGGGACGACCGTGCCCTCTCTTGGGCGGTGGTGAGCTGGGCCCCTCCTGGCACGTCTTTCCCTTCTCTGTGGCTGAGAACCTCTTCATCGGTGCCATGGGTGTCGCGACAAGATGGAAAAGTGAGGAGGAAGAAGAAGAGGCAGGCGGAATGGAAGAAGAGATGAGTGACGGGAGCTCCACACCCCTCCTCATTTAAAGCCAGAAGGAGGCCAACCACCGGCCACCATGATCGCAAGTAACGATGGTTTTCCTCTGCATGCAGCAGAGACACATCAAGTCGAACAGATATCAAGGCAGCGTGGGGAAGCGGAGGCGCCCACGTCCCATCAATCGCCACACGGTGACCAAGGCCGCAGGCGGTTGGGGCCCGCGGCGCTCCGCACTTGCCCTTTGGCTTTGCCTCGAAGCCAAGTTCGAGCGCACCTTGGGCCCGGGGGCTACCGCCGGCATCCTGGGAACGGGGGTACCCAGACTTGCCTGCCTGCGGCCCATGACGTGGCTCCACCAGCGGCCTGGTACGGCCCATCATCTGCAACAACAACTCAAGACCCTCATGAGGGGCCGACCCTCGCGACGCGGACGACGCCAAGACCTCCTTGGGGGCAGCCTTACTAGGCTGGCTCCCGAGGAGCGGAGATATCTATGCAAGGGGCACCTCGCGAGGTTAACGTGATGTGAGCCATGACAACCAAGGCCAGGCGGGCGCCAGTGGGCGTAGTGTACCAATTTCCTCTTTGGTGCTAAAGAGGCAGGCGCAGGCGAGGAGTCCCGAGGCATCAGGCAAAGGTTTCCTTATCGGTGCAACAAGACCAAGGCCAGCAGGACGCCAGGACTAAGGTCACCACGTCGTCACCACCAGAGTCTTTGGCAGGCGAAGTCCACCTTTTGCCAGGATAGCTTGTACTAGTTGTCCCCCTTCAAACTTGGCCGTTGTTGGTTCCCTTCCTGCCTAACATTTGGGAAGAGGACCGAGGCCTCTATAAATAGGGCTAGCCACCACCGTAGCAAAGGACGGACCATTCAGACCATCTGCACCCACACCAGCTCATCGAGCTCAAGAACACCTCTCCTCAGGAGGCAGTTCATCCATGCGACTATACCAACTTGTAAGGTCGGGGAAGGCTCTGATACCAACTTGTAACACCCTCGATGCGACTATATCTCCCACGTGTCGAGGCACGACTTAGAGGCATAATCGCATTGAAGGCATATGTCGCAAGTGAGGTAATCTTCACACAACCCGGCCGGTTAAGACAAGATAGAGAAGGAATAAGACTGATATAATTTGGACAGCACTCCGGTTGAGAAGGTGCAAAATTTGATAAGATGAGAGAGCTCGAAAGAAAACACGACACTCCGGTTGAATGGATAAGCAAAGAAAAGAATACTATCATGACAAAACAAGAAGATGGGTAGAAGAGAGCAACATCACAATGCCTCCGGAACAAAGAATAGAAGATAGATAGTTGAGACAGGGGAATGGAGAAGAAAATGCCAACTTCTGCCATAAAAGAGCTTGAGAAGGCATCCTTAGGAGAAGGGTCGAACGGAGTTGTTGTGAAAACCCACAACGAAATAATAAGCTTGATATGGTCTTATGGAATACAACTCAAATTATGAGGTGACAACCTGCCAAACAAGATTGGATTGACAAGAACAAGAAGACGAGAAACTATCTCACCGAGAGGATAAAGAAGAACTTGGGTCCTTTATAAACAACATAGATAGCAACAAGCCATAGGGAAGGCTTTAGGTGAAGTATAACCCAAGATAACTCCAATGGCAAGATTGATGATTTAAAATACCTCATTCTTAACATAACAACGTGTGAATCATGAAACATGAACTCAAATTATCAAGAATGACATAATACCACCTCAAACGATACGATAGAAAGAAATTGCACTCCGGATTACAAGATGAAGAATACTTGAACTCCTCTGAAAAGAATCTCAAAGAACACTTCGAGAAGGAATTAAATCTTTGATGAACCGACATGTAGAGCCTTCAAGAAGAACTCCGGTAACAAAAGGATGATCAAACAAAAGGAAAGAGAAGTTGAAAACACAAGGTGAAACCTTGTAATGATTTAGATGAACCTCCGTGGTGATATAATTGCGAGAGGTAGGAACTCCGGGAAAAGATAAGATGAAAAATTGAGATCAAGAATTTTGATGAGCCTCCGGAATAGGGAATTAATCATTAGGATGAAACAAGAATAAGAATTACATTATGCGTATCCTTCACCAATTAAATTGATGACAAACAACGGCTTCCACATATTACTTATTCTCTTTTGAAAAGGATTAAGATAGATATAGCATAAACTCAATGGACCACCGGTAGGATTTGAAAGAACAAAAGAATGCATTGATATGATAACGAATGACGAGAGCTCTTGAATGAACCACCGTAAGAATTTAAATGAACGAAGTAAAGATAAAGAAATATCGGGAAGAATTAGAAAATAAACGAAGATGCTTGAGAGAATTTAGATCCATGAGAACGAAGAGATCACGAGCTGATTAAAGATCACTTGAACAAAGCACCGGTAAAATTGGAGAACGAGAGCTGAAAGCTGAGAATGAATAAATCTTATTTGACGAACTCCGGATAATCAAACTGAGAAGACTCTTGAATTACTCTAGATGGGTGAAAAGAATTCCCACAATCAGAACAATTATGAGAGGATGGCCTCGAACTAGAACCACGAATCTTGAAGAGAAAAGAGCAAGATTAAGGAGAAACTCTTCTTCGGTCTTCAAATGACAACGAGAAACACCACCGTGAATTGTTGAGGCACTCCGGAATGAATAATGGAAAGGTTTAGCCAATGATGAAAAGAATTTGAAAGGTTTTAGAGGAGGACATTTGACTGATGGGAATTCATTCTTACGTCGAAACTTCGAAAAGAATTTTTGAGGATAGCTCCGGGAGAATTAGAAGAGTCAGGTAAGATCCTAGGAAAAGACCTGTGGGTTAGGGCCCACTGAAAAGATACACCGTAGAACGATTTCAAAGAGAGATTGCACCGGTTGAATTTAAATGGCTTGAATGAGATAACATCCTTGAAAGAGCTTGAACGAAAGCAGAGTGTAAGCACGAATCTTCGGGATTTCTTGAGCACTCCGGAACAATTGAATAGCAAGAGGTGGATGACTATGAGGTGCAACGGTATGAGAAAAACATTGAAATACGGAAAAGAATATGATCAACACCGAAAGCTTGAATTGGTTCCACCGGAGAAGAAACAGAATGAAGAATGATGAACTAGAAACTTCGTTAGCATCTTCATGAGCATCACCGGATAAGAAAATTGACGAAAAGGAATGGAGATGCTTTCCATCAATAAAGGATACTTGGATAAGAAATCTGAATCCTTGGAGAAAAACAAAGGGAGGGAGGGTGGGAAAAACAAAGACAATTTGGAATGGATGAAACGAACACCGTTGAGAGGAACTGATACTTGATCTTGCGGATGTTGAAATGATTGGATCCACTTGAGGAGGAGCACACCGGTTAAAAAGGATTGACAGCACAATCTCGATGATCAAGAAGGATTAGTATTCACATCGAAGTATGAGAACACCATTTCAAAAAGGTATGGAATCAACACTTGACATTGAAGCAACTCGAATACCACAACTCAAAACAAAAACAAAGGGTTGGCTTGCGGAATAAGCCAGAACAAACATATGATAGAGATTTCGCCCGAAGTTTTCGTGGTGGGGCCTACACGGGCTCGATCGTACAGCACCATCATGTACAAGGCAGTGCACATGACATACGGAGCATCCCCGAGTCGGCATAGCCAAGGACTCTTTAAGACACAACGAGACCACTGTAAAACCGACCGTGAATAGGCGGACCACTAGACGTCGAACCCCAATTTCATATCATACATCTGTCGGAAAGATATCCTAAGAGCTACTTGAATTCCCACCTATGAAACTCCCAAACCTTTCCGGTTATGCAATCAGGTGTTGGGGATACAGGGGAAGCATAATATCTCACCCAAATCTAGCAAATCCTACATCCAGCTGTATCCATCCTTCAACACATAACCAAGAAACCTTCGGAAATCATCTACCTCAACCTTCGAAAAGCATCCATTATACAAGTTATGGCGATACTCCCGAACTCCCGCCCCAGTACTGGGTGGCGTCGAGGTTATCTCACCAACGAACTGCATAAAAGAGATTTTCGATGTCGGCGTACTAAACTCAGGTATTCCAGAACTGCAACGATAAAATTATGACGACAACACCTCAGAGCTCAACTCCCCGGGACACTTCCACTAAACCCCTGACAGGAGGCACCAAGACAATGTTCTCATCATAAAACCATCGGAATGATTCCAAGATACCCGCGTGATCCTAAAATTTTTTTAGTGAAATTTGAGAAGAGAATAGTCAAAACTCTACGTCAGGATGCCTTACCAGAGCGATGAGAAGACCGGGAAGTAAAAATAATTCCTAAACTCTCCGATATATAATTCCTAACTGACTCAAAACATTTTTTCTAGACACAACTCGGCCGCTAAAACGATCAAGCAATGGAGCTCCTAAGGTCGGGGAAGGCTCTGATACCAACTTGTAACACCCTCGATGCGACTATATCTCCCACGTGTCGAGGCACGACTTAGAGGCATAATCGCATTGAAGGCATATGTCGCAAGTGAGGTAATCTTCACACAACCCATGTAATACATAAGGGAAAGAGATACATAGTTGGCTTACAATCGCCACTTCACACAAATACATGAATAAAGCATTACATCAACCAAATGCAAACAGGGTCCGACTACGGAACCAAAATAAAAGAAGAACCCCAAATGCGACAAAGGCCCCCGATCGACCCCAACTGGGCTCCACTACTGATCAACTAAAACAAAACAACACAATGACAAGATCTTCATCGAGCTCCTCCTGAGCTTGGTTGCATCATCTGCACGGACTCATCGGCACCTGCAAGCTGGTTTTGGAAGTATCTGTGAGCCACAGGGACTCAGCAATCTCGCACCCTCGCGATCAAGACTATATAAGCTTATGGGTAAGGTAAAAGGTATGAGGTGGAGCTGCAGCAAGCGACTAGCATATATGGTGGCTAACATACGCAAATGAGAGCGAGAAGAGAAGGCAAGCACGGTCGATAAAAGTATGATCAAGAAGTGATCCTATAGCAACCTACGTCAAGCATAACTCCAACAACCGTGTTCACTTCCCGGACACCGCCGGAAAGAGACCATCACGGTTACACACGCTATTGATTCATTTTAATTAAGGTCAAGTTCAGGTTTTCTACAACCGGACGTTAACAAATTCCCATCTGCCCATAACCGCGGGCACGGCTTTCGAAAGTTCAAATCCCTGCAGGGGTGTCCCAACTTAGCCCATCACAAGCTCTCACGGTCAACGAAGGAATAGACCTCCACCCGAGACGTTCCGATCAGACTCGGTATCCTGGTACTCCAAGACATCCTCGACAATGGTAAAACAAGTCCAGCAAGACCACCCGATGCGCCGACATCCCGATAGGAGCTGCACATATCTCGTTCTCAGGGCACACCGGATAAGCTAAGCGTACGGGAGCCAACGTAACCCAAGTTGCCAAGGGACGGCCCCGCACGGTGCTCTGGGTTGGACCAACACTTAGACAAGCACTGGCCCGGGGGGGTTAAAATAAAGATGACCCTTGGGCGCGCGACCCCCAAGGGAAAAGAAAAGGCTGGGTGGCAAATGGTAAAACCAAGGTTGGGCCTTGCCGGAGGAGTTTTATTCAAAGCGAACTGTCAAGGGGTTCGCATTATAACCCAACCGCGTAAGGAACGCAAAATCCGGGAACATAACACCGATATGACGGAAACTAGGGCGGCAAGAGTGGAACAAAACACCAGGCATAAGGCCGAGCCTTCCACCCTTTGCCAAGTATATAGATGCATTAATTAAATAAGATATATTGTGATATCCCAACAAGTAAATAAAAGTCCCGACAAGGAACAACATCTCCATGTTCCAACATGGAACAAACTTCAATCTTCACCTGCAACTAACAACGCTATAAGAGGGGCTGAGCAAAGCGGTAACATAGCCAATCAACGGTTTGCTAGGACATGGTGGGTTAGAGGTTCAACATGGCAATTTGGGAGGCTGACAAGCAAGAGGTAGGCATCGTAGCATTGGCATAGCAAAAGAGCGAGCATCTAGCATAGCAAAGATAGTAGTGATTTCAAGGGTGTGGTCATCTTGCCTGAGATCCCGCAAGGAAGAAGAACGAGTCCATGAAGAAGACAAACGAACGTAGACGAACGGGTCCTCACAAACACGACGTTATCGGAACCAACCCGAAGAAGCAATCACCGGAAAAGAAGCACACAACATAGTAAACAACCAACACATCAACATGGCATGATGCACAAACGAGTATGATGCATGTCCGGTTTAATGAAGCATGGCATGGCAAAGGGCCCAAACAATCCTACAAATTAGTGGAGCTCAATATGCAACGGGTTGCATATTGACGAAACACCACATCAATTATTTAGTTCTCTCTCGTTTATGTACCCCAACAATATTAAATGTTTATTAACATGGCAAGAGGTGAAGCACAACAAAACTACCTATCTAGGCAAATTTAAATGAGGCCGGAAGCAACGAACAACAATTCCGGAAACTCCTCATGAGCATAAATTAGGTTTGGTACTGTTCTGCCCTAAACAATATTTTAGAGTTGTTAAACATGCAAGATGATGCCACCACGTTAAACTAGGCATTTTTCTACCCCATTTACATATAAAGATTATTAAAAATGGAGCTACGGTTATTTAGTTATGAATTAAATCATTTTAGCATGGCATAGGAGAAAATTAATGCAAACAACATTTTAAATATTTCAAACATAGATGAAAGTTGGATATTATTAATCTACACAAAATTCTGAGCAAGTTTCATATATAAATCATTTTAATCCGATGCACCATTTGTGAGTTATTAAATGCATGAACTAGGGGGACTATACTGCAAAACTGCTGTCTCAGGAATAATAGGAAAAATCCCAGGCGCTGAAAAAAACACATCACGGGCCGAATCTGAGGTAAGCCCAACAGTGAGGAAAAAAATAGAGGAGGGGGCGCTGGGGTCGGCTCACCCAGTGGGCCTTGGCCCGGTTCGCTGGAGAGGCCACGGCAGGCCGGATCTGACGAAGAGGAGGCGCGCTGGGCCGGAGGCGAGCGAGGCTGGACCGCGGGGAGGACGACTGGGCTGGCGCGGTGCGGATCTGGCCCGGCTGGCCTGGCGCTGCGCTGCGCTGGGCTGGTCGGGGAAGCAGGCCGGCGATGAAGGGCCGGACGAAGGGGGGCTGGGCCTGGTGCGGAGGCTGGGCCGGACCAGGTCGCGGTCAACGGCGGACGCGCTCGTCGTCCTCCTCGACAGGAGAAAGAGCGAGGCCATGGTGGCGGCGGTGGCGGCTCGATCCGGCGACGGCGGCCGGCGTCAGGAGCGGGGAAGGTAGGGACGGACGGGAATGGCCTGGAGGGGCTCGGGGCGCTGCGGATCCGAGGAGGATGGCGCCGGATCCAGCCAGGGCGAGGCTGCGGAGGTCCGGCGACGTGCGGCAGACGGCGGCTCCGGCCGGCGAGATCAACGACGGTGGAGCAAGGACAGCGAGGCGTGAGGCGCTGGCGACGGGCGACGCTCGGGCTGGGTGGCGGCGCGGTCGGGCTCGCGCGGGCCAGATCTGGGCCCCGCGGGCCGGCGGCGAAGTGGGCACAGGGGAGGTGAGGTGGCGGCTTCTGATTGGAGGATAGGGGCGGCGGGGCTGACGTGGCGCCTTCTGATTGGCTGGAGTGAGGTGGCGCGCGGGGGCGGACATGTCCGGTGCAGCGCGGACGCGTCCGGTGGCGCGGGGAGGAGTGGATCTAGGGTTTAGACTGCGAAATGATCCGAAATTTCGGGGAGGGTGCTCTTTTATAGGTAGAGGGAGCTAGGAGAGTCCAAATGAGGTGCGGTTTTCGGCCACGCGATCGTGATCGAACGACCGAGATGATGGAGCAGAGTTAGGTGGGTTCTGGGCCAAATTGGAAGGGTGTTGGGCTGCAACACACACGAGGCCTTTTCGGTCCCTCGGTTAACCGTTGGAGTATCAAACGAAGTCCAAATGGTACGAAACTTGACAGGCGGTCTACCGGTAGTAAACCAAGGCCGCTTGGCAAGACTCGGTCCAATCCGGAAATGTTTAATCCCCACACATGAAAGAAAGGTAGAAATGACCATCGGAGAAAAACGGAACGCCGAATTGCAAAACGGACAACGGGGAAAATGCTCGGATGCGTGAGACGAACACGTATGCAAATGAAATGCGCATGATGACATGATATGCAATGCATGACACGCAAGGAATGACAAGGCAACACCAGCGAATAACTGAACGACACCTGGCATATCGGTCTCGGGGCGTTACAGGTGGCCACGCAAGTTCAAGCCAGAGATGCCGCCTCGCTTTGACGGCGCGACAGATCCAGTGGTCTTCCTACTGGCATATGAGGAGGCCGTTCTCGAAGCCGGAGGCGACGACCAAGTCATGGCCAACTGGTTCCCCATGGCCCTGGCCGGCTTGCCGCGTGCCTGGCTGCTCAGTATGCCAGGATCCTCAATAGCCTCCTGGGAGGAGCTGCGCGTTCTCTTCGTCGCGCGATTCGCGGCACATGCCCCCCGGCTGTAGCAGCCCTCCTTGGTGGTTCACGGGAACCACCCTCGGATCGCCATGTCAAGCAGTTCGGCCGCCAGATGGGCGCTGCCCGCATGCAGCAGGGGACTCCCCCGGGATGGGCGGCGCCCCAGGCTGACCTCACCTTCATCTCGGAGGGCCACCCAGCAATCACTACGGTCTCGAGCACACTCCCGATGCTCTCCACACCCACCATCTGCAACGTAGCTGCGACTAAGACCCTCATCACTACAAAAAAAGACACATCCGTGACATTTTGGGCCGAACGAATTTTTTCCCGTCATACTTATGACACTTCTATGACAATAATTGTGACAAAACACGGTATCATCATAGATGTGGTGGGGTCCTACTTCTATGACAAAAAATCATGACAGGAAATGGGCTTTTCGTCCTGGGTGGGCCGGAGACGCAGCTGCATGACATTCTTTGGGCCGTCCATGATGGAAAAAACCGTGGTCGAAGCGAGGGCGAGGAAAATATCGGGGTGTTCCCGGTTACGGTGGGTGGTCGGGGCCGAGCGATGCGCGTTTCTCTCGTACACGCACGCGCGTGGGTGCAAGGCGTTGGGCTCTAACTGAACCCGAGCGAGGCATTGGGCTCTAACCGAACCTGAGCGATTGCACTGCAGGCTACGCGTTACTGAACTCGAGCAATCGATCGATGGCTGTTAACTGAACCCGATCGAGCGATTCCTTCGCTACTGCTGATAACTGAAGCCGATCGATGCTGCCTCTGGATGAACAGTGAGCGTTGCTGGGGGGGTTTGGATGAACAATTCCAGGTGGAGGTGGATGAACAGGATCCCGTGGTGTTGCCTCTGGATGAACAGTGAGCGTTGCTGGGGGGTTTGGATGAATAGTTCTCGGTGGGGGTGGATGAATAGGACCCCGTGGTGTTGCCTCTGGATGAACAGGACCCCGATCGATCGAGACGGTTGGGGTTGGATGAACAGGACCCCATGGAGGGCTGGATGAACAGGACCCCGTGGAGGGCTGGATGAACAGGACCACCCCGTGGAGGGCAGGATGAACAGTAGATGGTGGAGGGCTGGATGAATAGTAGCCCGTGGAGGGGTGGTTGAACAGGAGCCCGTGGAGAGGGCTGGTTGAACAGTAGCCGATGGACTAGCGCGCGGTGGAGGCT
The DNA here is from genome assembly GCF_003073215.2 of Triticum urartu. Lineage (NCBI taxonomy): Eukaryota > Viridiplantae > Streptophyta > Magnoliopsida > Poales > Poaceae > Triticum > Triticum urartu. The sequence continues at coordinate 318,270,320 of NC_053025.1, read as the reverse complement.
GGATGAACAGGAGCCCATGGATGAACAGTCGCATGTGGAGGCTGGAGGAGGTCGACGGTGGATGAACAGTAGCCGTGGAGGCTGGAGGGGGTCGACGGTGGAGATGAACAGTTTCCCGTGGAGTCCCGTTTAGCGGTACGCCACACCCCTCCTGATGAACAGGACCCCCGTTTTGACCGTAGCGCTCCAACACAAGTCCGTTTCCTCCGTTTTGCGGTACGCCACACCCCTCCCGATCAACAGGACCCCCGTTTCGATCGTAGGAGGTCTGTTTCCTCTGTTTTGCGGTACGCCAGACCTCTCCCGATGAACATGATCCCGTTTTGAACATGGGCAGTCGAACACAAGGCCGTTTCCTCCGTTCCGCGGTATGCCAGGCCTCGTTTCCATTAGCTGTTCCGTCCAAGCCCTCCCGATGAACACGACGACGCATTCCGTTCCGACCCAATCGGTTTGCTCCCCATGAACACGACAACGACGCAGTTCCTCCGTTCCAACCCAGCCATGTACACGAGCCCTGGCCGTACGTATGTGCGAGTAGGCGTTCGAGACCCTGCCCGTATGTACGTACGTGGCTGTATTTTCTTTCTTGCACACTTGCCGCTGTACGTACGTGTACATGCTACGTGCGCGCCTCTACTACGACACGAGCGCGCCTCTACATCGACCAGTATGTATGTACACATTCGCGACCAGAATGGCAACGGTATGTACGCTAGGACTAGGTGGGTCCCGACTGTCAGGCACTTCCTTGCCTGCGAAGATGTAGCTGGTGGGTCCCAACAGTCAGGGGGGTGAATCGTTTTTTTCCGGACGCACTTCCTTGCTTGCGAAGATGTAGCTGGTGGGTCCCAGCAATCAGGGGGAAACATTTTTTTCACGAAATACGATGGCCCGTCTGGTGGATCCCCGCTGTCAGGTGGAGGAATAATTATTTTGCGCGTAATAAGGAGGCACTTCCTTGCTGCTGCCATGGACCCAGCTGTCAACCTCTCCACGTACAGTCCACGTCCGATGGAAGCCGTTCCTTGACCACGTTGACCACGACGCGCAGAGAGCACCAGGGCGGTGGAGGATGGCGAGGCCTAGGAAGGGGGCGGCGTGGATCCAGGGAAGACACGGCAGTGGATGCCCATGCATAGAGGAGTATGAGGGTTCACTGGTTCGCTGCGGTGTGAGACTTCCGTCGCCGCAGAATAACAGGGGGTGTGGGCGGGTAGAGGGATGGCCTGGCCAGCGGGTGGGAGTAGTAGGGGGCGGTGAGGCCTCCGCCGCATCGCAGCCGGCCACGGGAGGCAGGAGCACGAGGCACGACCGGCGCAGGTTTGGGCGCCTGGAGCAAGAAGACCAGAGGTTGAAGAAGCACTACGACCGTTCTATGGACATCGTATGGTCACTGGAGCTAGAATCGTGCATATTGACTAAGTTGACAAAGCGCTCTGTCCCCGTCAACTTAGTAGGCCCATAAGTCAGCCTGCAACTATACCGGGTCCTAGCTAGCAAGGGGAGTATTCATTTTTTGTGTGCGTAATAAGGAGGCACTTCCTTGCATGCGAAGATATAGCTGGTGGGTCCAAGCTATCAGCGGCGGAAATGTTTTTTCGTGAAATACAGAGGCCCTTTCGGTGGGTCCTAGATGTCAGGTGGAGGAATCATTATTTTGCGTGTAATAAGGAGGCATTTCCATGCGTGCAGCCGTGGACCCACCTGTCAGCCTCTCCACGTACAATCCACTTCAGATGCATGTTGGTCGTTGACCACGTTGACCAGGCCGCGCCGAGAGCACCCGGGCGGTGGACGACGACGAGGCCTAGGAAGGGAATGACACAGAGGTAGGGAAGACTCAGCAGTTGTTTCCCACGCGGAGGGGAGTACGATTGTACGAGGGTTTACTGGTTCGTCTGCAGTCGCCGGAGAATAACAGCAGGTGTGGGTGAGTAGAGGGATGGCTAGGCCAGCGATGGGAGTACGGTGGGGCGGTGAGGCCTACGCAGCAGCACAGCCGGCCGCGGGGAGGAGGGAGTAGGCAGTCCTGCCGGCGCTTGTTTGAGCGGCTGGAGTAGGAAGAGTAGAGATTGAAGAAGCACGACGACCGTTGGATGGACATCCAACAGTCACTACTTGTGCGTCAACCTTTTTTTAGGAAAGCCTCAAATCTGTGGAAAACATCATATAGCCCATCTGCCATTATTTCTAATAATTTACAGCCCATTTGCTAATTCTTAAGGGTTTTTTGGAGCCCATATTCTTTTTGTTAGCATTACAACCCATATTGTGGCCACGGTTAAAAAATTATACAAAATTTTGCATATTTCGGTGCGGTCCGAACTGTTTTTAATCCCGAAATTTTGAGTCACATTCAAACTGATTTTAAAAATAAATGTATATCAATATAAAATCCAACAAATTGTACACGCATAAAAATCAATGCAATTTAAAATTTTAAATGAAAAAAAAGAAATTTGAGACTAATTGCCTGTTTGATGTGTTTTAAAAATGTACAGCCCATTTCTCATTACTGATAGGCCATTTTCTCGGCGAGCCGAATGAAGCTCTCCTCGTCTTGAAAGATTTGCAGCCCAATAGGCCTGACAAAGCGACTTACTTGGCAAATCACAAAAAAACTGGGCTGTCGCCATGGACCCAGCTGCGGCCGTGGACCCAGCTGTCAGCCTCTCCACGTACAGTACTCTTCCGATGGAAGTCGGTCGTTGACCACATTGACCACGCCGCGCCGAGAGCACCAAGGCGGTGGACGACGGCGAGGCCTAGGAAGGGGACGACGCGGAGCCGGGGAAGACGCGGCAATGGATGCCCACGTGGAGAGGAGTACGGGGGTTCACTGGTTCGGCTGCGGTGTGAGGCTGCCATCACCGTAGAATAACAGGGGGTGTGGGTGAGTGGAGGGATGGCCTGGCCAGCGATGGGAGTAGTATGGGGGCGGTGAGGCCTCCGCGATAGCACAGCCGGCCACGGGAGGCAGGAGCAGGCGGCACGACTGGCGCTGCTTTGGGCGGCTGGAGCAAGAAGACCGGAGGTTGAAGAAGCAGTATGGCCGTTGGATGGACATAGGACGGTCACTGGAGCTAGAATCGTTCATATTGACTAAGTTGACAAAGCCTTCTGTCCCCATCAACTTAGTAGGCCCACAAGTCAGCCACCCACTATGGTGGGTCCCAACTAGCAGGGGGTATTCATTTTTTTGTGCGTCATAAGGACGCACTTCCTTGTGTGCGAAGATATAGTTGGTGGGTCCGACCTGTCAGTGGGGGGAACATTTTTTGCGCGAAATACAGAAGCCCTTCCCGTGGGTCCTAGCTGTAAGATGGAGGAATCATTATTTTGCACGTAGTAAGGTGGCATTTCCTTGCGTGCGGCCGTGGACCCAACTGTCAGCCTCTCCATGTACAGTCCACTTCCGATGGATGTCGTTCATTGACCACATTGACCAGGCTGCACCGAGAGCACCAGGGCGGTGGACGACGGCGAGGCCTAGGAAGGGAACGACACGGAGCCAGGGAAGACTCGGAAGTTGTTTCCCACGCGGAGGAGTACGAGGGTTTACTGGTTCGTCTGCCATCCCCGGAGAATAACAACAGGTGTGGGTGAGTAGAGGGATCGCTAGGCCAGCGATGGGAGTACGGTGGGGCGGTGAGGCCTGCACGGCAGCATAGCCGGCCGCAGGAGGAGGGAGCAGGCAGTCTCGCCGGCGCTTGTTTGAGCGGCTGGAGCAGGAAAAGCAGAGATTGAAGAAGCACGACAGCCGTTGGATGGACATCCAATAGTCACTACTCTCGTGTGCATTATTTCTAATAATGTACAACCAATTTGCTAATTCTTAAGAATTTTTTTGGAGCCCATCTTCTTTTTGTTAGCATTACACCCCATATTGTGGCCACGGTTAAAAAGTATACGTATTTTTGCATATTTCGGTGCTGTCAACTGTTTTTAATCCCGAAATATCGATTCACATTCAAACTATTTTGAAAAATAATTTATATAAATATAAAATCCAAATAATTGTCCACGCATAAAAATCAATGGAATTTAAAATCTTGTAATGAAAAAAATTGAAACTAATTCCTGGTTTGATGTGTTTTAAAAATGTACAACCCATTTCTGGGCAAACCGAATGAAACTCTCCTTGTCTTGAAAGATTTGCAGCCCAGCAGGGCTGATAAAGCAAGTAGGCCTCGTTTGGGTTTTCTTTAAAAAAATAGAACTGGGCTAGCCATTTTCAGCAAGAAAAAAAACAACTAGGCTCATGATGTGGTAAACATAAATAAAACCCTGGCTAGATGGGCCACAGCCCCGTTGTTACCCTGATCCGTCGCTAAAACTAGTATAAATAACAACTGCTTGTTCCTATAAAAACCGCGCGACCTGCCGGGTCCCTAGTGTCAGCCGCTTGCAGTGTAATTCTCTCATTTATTGACTACGTGGACAATGGCGTGAGCCCCAGATGTCCAACCATTAGGAGGAACCATATCTTTGGGCTTGTAATATAGAGGCACTTGCTTGCATACTGCCATGACACTGGTGGTTCCCTACTGTCATCCTCTCCACATACAGTCATCTCCTTGTTCCTCTCGGTTGTTGATGAAGTTGATAACGTGAGGGCGGCGCACCATGCACGGCGAGCGAACCAAGGCCGCAAGGCGGAGGACGACGGCGAGGCCTCGGACGGAACGAACAGGAGCCGTGGAAGATGCACCGGTCCAGTCGCAGGCGGAGGGGAGTACGGGGGTTGACTGGTTCGGGTGCGGGTGCGTGTTGGGGCTGACGTCGCCGGAGAATAACATGACGTGTGGGGGAATAGAGGGAGGGACTGGCCAACGTTGGAGGGTACGTACAGTAGGGTGGCGGAGGCGCAACCAGCCATGGGAGGCGGGAGCAGGCGGAGCCGACGGGGTGGTTTGGTTTGGGTGGCTAGAGGAATAAGAACACAAGAGATAGAAGATACATGACAGATGTTGGATGTCAATCCAATGGCTGGTAGGCAGAATCATTTGTTGTCTGGCTAGTAAGTCGACACCACCTTGGATAGGCTATTTCCTCATGGGTCCCAAATGTTAGAATCCAAATCTGTCACGGTCATGCAGCCTTTCCTATGAAAATTTACAGCCCATTTGATGTGCTAGTTCGAAATAAGTTTGTGGGTGCTGGTGGGGGCTAATCACTTGGTTTCTGTAATGCACAGTGAGCTCAAGCAGCCGGCGAGAGTGATGTTATTTCCCATGGTTGGGATTTGTTAGTTGTTACAATATTTCACTCTAAATTAAACGACTGGCAAGCCATTTCCTTGCTTCAAAGAAAATATGTAGGTCACAACCAAGTTGGAAAGGGCAAGAACATCTAACTCCAGCTTACAAACTATACAAAAGCACGAGGGTTAATTGTTCATCAGGTTTACAAAAAAACCCAGTTTTTCACAGTCAAATGGATCGGTCAGGTCCATAGAATGAACATCCTGGGTCGTAAAATTTACTGGATTATGACCACAATATGTTGTAAATAGAAGCCCGACACGTACAGAAGCTCCTTTTCCCACCTGAAACTCCTTTTTTTCTCTTCCACATACCCATCCGTCAAAACCATGCTGCTGATAAACTTAAGCCTGATGGACAATAGTAACCTCGCATTCAACAGGAAGAATGTGACAAATCTAGTGTTTGCACGGTTGGCTACATATCGTTCTAGCGTTATTGTCTTCAATCGAATCTCATGAGAAGTTAGAAAATCCCGATGATCACGAATCCACCGATTGGTTATAACTTTCTTACCCCGTCCTGTTTCCTAAATAAACATGAAGATTGAAAACAGTTAAGGTCTAAAAAAGAGTGTCGAAAGAGCAACAGCTGAACGGTCATTCTAGTACACTATATGCGGGCTTCCAATGTGCGTGAAATTATCACATTTATATACAACTTCTCCAGACATGGAAAACATTGCAGCAAGCCAATAATCTTGTTCAGATCAAAACTATTCATTTGGATATATAAGATCTTGATAGAATCCAGCACCATTGATAGGCCATCCATGGAGAAACTCTTCATTGAGCATAGAACATAATATTAGTACAAAATGTCTACTCCAAGATGACATATAACTTATGTGCAGAAATTTAAAATGCAGCTTATGGTTACAAGTGTAGATGATAATGTAAATTACCTGAAGAACTGTGCAGCCAAGCACCATATTGAAATGAGCACAAAGATCATGTATTACACCCAAGGTCTCCAGTTTAGGCGCAGAGAGGACGGTTATTTGCAACGGTGAATAACTAGAATCAAGGACCAACCTTTGAAGTGAAGGGGCATCTTGGATGATGAGCTACCTTCCGTCAAAACAAATTCCAATTCTTACAAGGTTAGGCGACTTTATTTGGAGACAACTGATTCTAACTGTGAAAACAAGCACCAAGCACTCCAGGGTAGGGCAACTAGAGTGGATGATGTTGTGCAATGAGGCCTCCGATATACGAAGCCGCACAAGTGAAAGTTTCTTGAGAAATGGGAGTCGAAGGTTTAGTACCAGATTGTCTGGTAGGTCGCACAACGCAAAGGTGGCGGTGTGGAGAGAGGAGGAAAACCGCGAGATGGACATCGGTGCTGAGGGCACAGGTAGATGGCGTCCGTATCTGATAGGTGATTTCCAGGGGAATAGTAGAACTCAAGCAGCTGTAGTTCTGTGAATTCAGGGCATTTCAGCCAGGCGTCCACCGTGCAGGGCATGGTATGCTTGCTCAGGTAGCATGAGGGGATGCAGAGGCTTTGAACGGAGCCCTGGTAGGAGGAGATGATGGCTCTGGGGATTTCAAAATCATTGAAGAGAGATAGCTGACGATAGTCAAGATTAAGGGGCATGACGCACCATAGAGGGCGCCACCGAATTGAGAGGACTTGGGCGCGGCAGCAATCCTTGGTGGGGAGAAGCGAGATGATCTCCCCAAGGACAGCGTCCGGGAGATCGCTGATGCGGTCCACCCAAGATTCTACGGGTTCCTGGGATCCGGTGGGGGCAGGGTCACCGCTTCTCCCCGCGTTGCCGGGTGTGGGATGTACAACAGGCGTCACCGCTGGCGGGAGTCTCGTCTTCTTGGCGCTGGGGTTAGCCGACTTCATTTTTCTTGAGGGTGTCGCGTCGCGCTCACGGATTTGAGCAGAGTAACGAATGACAAGCCTAGTTGTAGTGCGAGTGAAGAAGAAGGGGAGCTGCGGTTTTTCTATAGTAGTGAGGAAGAAGGGGAGCTGGAGTTTTCTGTAGGAGTGAGGTGAGGAATTTCGGGGTATGAGTGGAGCGAGCTGACGTGAGGTGGGTGGGAGTGAGGAGGAAGAAGAACACCCAAGTTTTTTGGGGGGCGGTGTGTTGGGTGTGCGTAGCGCCTCTCATTCAGTAAATATATGGACTTTTGAATTGATTTTACTATTTACTAGGGTGGATGGGCTGTTTTGTCTTGGGCGCAGAGAAATAATTACTACTAGTATAGTGGAGACACTCTACAGCTACCCAGAAAAACAATTACTACTAGTACAGTGGATACAATACCGCTTTTGGCTCCTCCTAGGTCATCGAAACGTCTCCCTCTACTGAATGCCGTTATACTTTTGTTCACCGACATGCGGGCCCTGCAGCGCGCGGGACCAAATTCCATCCACCAAATTAGAAGGCAGTATGCAGGCGGAGAGTCACCCCGGTCGTAGCGCGGCAATAACGAGCCGTCGTATCAGAAAACCCCACCTCCCCGCAGTCTAAGTTTGATGGATGAAGCAACATCATTTCACTCTTCGCTGAATCCCCTTCTCCCTCACCGTCTTCAAGAAAGGCAACACTCGCATCTGCCACTGTTCTTCTCTCCCAATGAAGGGAAGGTAAGCGGATCCGTGATGTTGGTATATTTTCGTTCAAAAAAAGATCTTTTGCAAAGCAGTAACCGATCCTCACTCTCTTTTTTGTTTCATTGTCATTGTGATTGTGTTTTCCTTCCAATAGTCTCCTAGTATTCGTCAGTTTCATGATGGACTAAGGAGAACCAGGCAAAGATTTGCCGATATTGGAGCAGACCTGGGAGGCTGATCCCCACGAGACAAAGAGCTCCAAGAAGATGGAGGCAGCCACCGAGCCGACCCCAGATACGCTCACGACCACTACTGAGATGGTCAACGCCCTGTTTGAGGTTACAGCCCCCATGGCACTGCAGGTGCAGTTTTCCCCCTTTGAGGATATGTCCCACCCGCTGAGCTGCCCAAGGTGATTTTCTTCTTTTCCAATCTCGATTGTGGCTTTTCATCTAAGTATGTGGTGATGAATAATGCAAAATTTTATTAGCTTCGATGCCATGCTATACATAGTGGTTTAAATAACTTGTGTTTCTTATACTGGAAAGTAATTCAAAATTTGTTTCTGTTTCAATTAGAGCCCTCATGTAGACAAGGATTGTGTGGTTGTACATGTCACTCGCTACGAGGCGGATGACCTGAATATACGCACTGGGAAAACAGAGTTTTTAGGCTGTTGGATCCTGGAAGCCATTTGTGCTTATACCAAAGAAGAGTTGTATTCCAGCCTCACTGTTGTCAGGCGTGTTGTCCATGGTGTACTGAAGCACAAGAAGTTCAAAGCTACTCCTTCGTTTGTGATGCATACTTTTCTTGTCAAGCTTACGTAGGAAGATGACGTGGCATGCCTCCACAAACAAGTTTATGAGTGGCAAGGCCACAAGGTTGTCTTCATGAAGGTTCACAGGATTGAGCTGCTGCCGGACGTCCTCGATGATGTTCATGGCAAGGTCCGTCTTGTGTCCAGCCAAAATTAGATCGAGGCATGAAATACTTGCCCCAGCTAGTGTTTAATAGTAATTCAGATTCTATCTAATTATCCGAACCTTGCCTGTTATCGAGCCCTCTGGGGCTAGTACTCTATTTGAATCCGTCTATGGGAACTGCTGCTACTTGTTGTCAGAAATAGATGAGTCCTCACTAGTTTTATCATACGAGCAGTGTGTGTTTTGATGAAATAGAGTACTTATTTGAGAACTGTGTGAGGATGTATACATAAGTACTTGTAAACACTGTTGGTGCTACCCCACTTGTAAGCAGTTGTGCAAAACACGACACATTGGCTCAACTCGCTTCAACACTAGGCTATCGACCAGCTAACAATCAACAATCTACTGTCTGACATATAAGTAACTATGTATCTTGTTATAGTGGTTCATGCAGTTAACCGAGGCCACAATGTAAATTCCAAACGTTCACACTCTAGTCCAGCGTTCATGTGGAACACTCACATTAAACTCAGCTTCATAAAAAACTTGAAAAGCATAAGTTAAGAAATTTTATACATCTCAATGATTCATAGAACATAACATACATATACTAGTTCACAACAAAAGACAAAGTTGTGAGAAGGTTTACAAATCAGGAAAAAACAAGCAAGGCTTCTCTGAGCAAAGGGCCTCCCGGCAGGCTTAAATTTCCTGGAGTTCACTCTGGTTTTTTCTTGTTGCCACCATCCAGGGTTAGGTTCTCTCATTCCAGAATAACCAATTATAATTGTGTTCTCAGCTGGAATGCTGAACTGAACCATGTAGTGTACCGACCAGCTAAAATTCTTGTGCATTCCACTAAATTTAAGCACCACTATTTGCAGAAATAAGAAGACCACAATGCCTCTTGTCCGCGCACCTGTCCAAAAGACTGTCATGCAGCCGTGCCAGCTAGCCCTCGGTCCATGGATGAACTGGTAGAAAGTGCATTACGGACTAGGGTGCAGTTGTTTTCGCTCGTCCCTACACTGCAATCAGGAAGTAAAACGTACGAATCAACTTCTTTTATATTGCGTTGGTCATTCTACCTAGTAACTACCAATGTAGGAATACCTAGAAGATGGGTGGTTAGACGACGTCAATGAGGGATAGCCATCCCATTTTGCGCAGTTCTACTAAAACTGAGGTGTGTGCTTTTGATTGCGCGGATAGAAACGATACAAAGACAGACTTCCCGAAACGATATGGAGACAGACATCCCTGTTTGCACAAATACGAAATACGATTATTTAAACAGTGACAGATATTTGCAGTGGCGTATGATTAACAACAACATCTATTGTGTTATAATTGGCACTAGATTGACAGTATGAAAGTGTCCTTAAGTAAGTAGCATCGCATCACATCAACGCTGCCACTAGATTAGTATGCAGAACAATAGCAGTAGTATTATTATCATGAGAGTAGCACATGATCAGTAAATGTGTAATCAAATTTGTGCAGTTCCACTGGGATGAAGCAATGTTAGCGGTGTGAGATTTAAGTATAACTGCAAAAACACAATTCATGGGAAATAAAGCAAGACGGAAGTACTTCATAAAATGGTGATGGCATTGCTTCAATTTATCGACGGCACTAGACCATTACTTATTAGTGACATTAGGTGACATTGCTTAATGCTTCATGTGATTTTACATTAACGGTAGCGATATGGGCGTAGGGACATTAGGGGCATAAAGTGGTGAGGCAGATGTGGTTGCCAAGAGCGGCAAACACTCAGGCAGCATGTCTGCATTTGTCCCATTTTTATCTCCTCGGCGACATTTTCCTATGTGAGCACAGGAAATCTAGACCTGCTCATTCTCATTTGCGTTGTCCCCCAACACCCGTCACTTTCTTTCCTTTTTCAACCAAGAGATAGGTCCACTTCCCCCCACCCTTCGTCATCCACCATGCTTTCTTCGTCTTTTCAACCAATGGACCGGTTGGGTAGCCACTATCTACTACTTTCCCCTGTTTCCTCTTAGAACCAAGTCCTAGATTCATGCTACAGCTTTCCCACTTTCTTCCCTGTTTGAACCAACTCTTAGAGTCGACTGTATGAACTAGCTTTACCTCTAATAATAGTAAATGTCTAGGTGGCTTTGGAGCAACGGACGGAAGTAGAAAAAGATCCACACGAAGCCAAGTGGGGAGCTGGGGCAGTAGAGCAAGGCAAGTTTCGAAGGAATATATACCCGAGGGTCATCGGCATGTGGCAAAGACGGCATCGGGAGGCCGCATCTTGGCCACAATACCGCAGGGGGGAAGAAGGGGTCGGAGGCCCTCCGGAGCTGGTGCTCTCTCAGAGAGAACGACACGGCCGCCGATCGAGATGCGCGGGCAGCCGTAGGTCTCCTCCCTCGCCGCCGACGACAGCGTGAACGATGCACCTATACCCCTGCCCCGGTCGAGGTTGTCCGGCCGGATTTGTGACCAGCCATGAGCTAAGAGAGAGTGTGGCCACCTATGCCTTGCTTAGATCTAGAGAGCATGAGAGAGTGAACAAGAGGAACCCTAGTAAAGCAAGCGCTAAGGCTCCTGCTTATATATATATATTGGAGTGATTTTGTTGTACCAGCTTCAAAAAATGCGCTCCTACGTGTACCCACAAGTGGGTGTGAGAGAACTAGTGTGTGCGTGCACCGCTTCTCTTCGTGAGAGTACAATATACTATGCCCAAAGAACATTCGCCACAAGAGTAATAGTATAAGTGTGTGATGTGTGAGCTAAAATAAAATGTGCGCGACGTCTTTTGTTTTTTAGAAGTTCTGAGGGTAGGGTGTGAAGAGCACATATGTGTGTGACGTCTACCTATAGATAGACGGTGGGTGCGAGAGGACTCGAGAGGGTGCGTGTGCATGAGAGAGAGAGGGGGGCACATATCAATGCAATGCATGTGTCCGTAAATCATTATCCGACAAACGTTCGCCACAAGACTTTTCCTGACGAACGCCATAAGAACCGTTAGATCGGCATCCGACAGTGTCAGTTTTGCCATGTCATTTAACAGAACAGCCACTCCTCCTACACACAAATCTTCCACGTGAGTGTTAGCAACTGCCGTATGCTCCATCCGTTCCAAAATGCAGTGCATATAGCTTTATTGAACATTCGAACCTCGCAAACTTTTACTAAGTTTTCGTGTACCAAATTGCACATGTAGAATACCCTGTATATATCATTTCATTCATCTTCGAGAGGTAACTATAAAGATGGGGGAGGAGTCTACAAAGAAAGACCATCGTATCACCTGTAGCAATTTCAACCATCCTTTGGTGTGGAGGAATATCATAGGAACTCTATATGATATGATTTTTACAGGATTTTTCCTTTAAAGCCAATTGGTTCATAGGAATAGATTCATATACTCCACATTTCAAAGGAAATAAACATGATATCATTTCTATAGCTTTAGAGCCACTTCGTTCATATGAATGGATTCCTATACTCCCATAATTTCAAAGGAAAATAAACATTAGCGTATATTCAATAGAAAAGTTCCTATGATATGAACCAAATTACATCTCTTTTCTAATCCCTCCTCATAGGAATTGAGATACATGGGATCTCTAGATTCAATAGAAAAGTTCCTATGATGTCAACCAAATGACATCTCTTTTCCAATCCCTACTCATAGGAATTGAGATACTCCATGTCATCTCTTTCCCTACAACTTCCATGTATACATCTTCTGTTCCTAAACTAGAACATAAAGGCGCGCATTGCTGCGCCCGACTATTTGAAGATAAGAAACAATACAATTGAAGATGACATCAACCCTTGATGCCCTTCTCATACTTGCAGTCCATTGAACCCAGCCGAGAGATTGATGCAAATATGCATGGTCACAATCATTTGCTAACAATGTGCAAGAGTTAGTTCAGGTGAGTATTTGCTTACATTATCGTTGGAGTAGTTGTAGAGATTGGGGTTATTAGTGGAGAAAAGGGGCTTGAATCAGCGGTAGAACACCTGAACCTGATGCTTTCCGCCCAGGAGCTCAGGCCGATCAAAGTTACACTGGAGATGACTGGTAGCAGCTTCTTCACCGGTGCCACCGCCGCGTCGCTCAATCGCTCAAATGACTCTGAAGACATTCACTCACAAAGCTTCTTCACAATGATATGTTTTTTCTTTTTGAAAAGGAGGATAGACCCCCGTCCTCTGCATCTGGATGATGCATGCGACCATCTTATTAATTATTCACATTGATATGTACTAGTTCCTCCGTTTGTAAATGTTTGTGTTTCTAGAGATTTCAATAAGTGACTACATACGGAAAAAAATGAGTGAATCTACACTTTAAAACATGTCTATATATGTTCATATATGATAGTCCATTTGAAATATCTAAAAGACAAATATTTAGGAACGGAGTTAGTATTATGAATTGGTAAAAAAATATCTTAGAAATTAATTAGAAATCAAGAGATCGAGAAATGCATATATGCGCTGCGTCATTTGCGATTATGAGACCTACGATGGATCTAATGGTGTGCTGGTGTAATTTGCGATTAGGTGGGATTATACTTTGGGAGCGGTTACAAGAATACGGGAAGGCGAGCGGCCGGGAATGATCTCTCTCTCTCTCTCTTGTTTTTTCTGAGGGGTTTCTCTCTCTTTCTTTTATTTTGAGATGGGAGGGGTCTTCTCTCGTGCGTGCAAGGCCAGCCAGAAAAGTATGGGCCGCGCAGTTTTCTCAGCCCGACTTTGGAGAATGCGTCGAGGTCAATCTCGGGAGCAGCAACCCATTAACGTTGGCTGGCTGGGACGCGCGTGGTGTGGCAACATTAAAAATCCTAGCGGCGTCTAGCGGGACAGCAGAGCGATCTAGTGCGTTAATGAGTAAATCTAATGGTTGAGACTGTCAAGTCACTGTGAGAAGGCCTAGGTGGCTCTGTTTTACTATTTTTCAATAGCTAGTACAACCCACTAGTAGCTTTTTTCCAAGGCATGCAACTATGGCACAAGAACTTTATAATGTGCGAATAACTTGAAAGATGGTCGCTAGATGAAGCTAATCCGACAGTGCAGAGATGGCAAATCGGAGCACTACTGGCCGTTGGATATCATCAACATTCCACCAGATCTACCACATGTACAATTTAGAAGACTCCATGGTTGAACTTAAGCATAATGCACAAACCTCAAAACACAAGCACTTCTCCTTTGTTCTAGAATCTTCCGTATCATAATTGATTTTTTTCTAAATGAATTACCATTATTTGTTTTTTACTTTATGGTTTACAATGCATAACCCCATGAATCTTAACATTTTTATAAAACTAATTGATTTTGAATGAGATGAACTATAAGAACTAAACGAACATCTACATTATGCATATATCACTCAAAGCTTTACATTCATAATTTGGTTTTGAAATCTCATGTGTTCAATGCATGTGTACCTTACCAGTTTTGAGTAGAGTAGCAAATTTCACGCGGCCCTGGGTATATCAAAATGCATGGCCCATGCATCATTGCCTTTCTATCGAACCTACGTCCACAATTTTTTGTATGTAGTATATCTCCACTGGTCCCAGAACCCGAAATGTTGCCTCGTTCCCCTAAAACCAAGTGGCCCACACATATTTAAGGCGTCGACTCAAACTCAATCCCTCTCCCGTTTACTACGACGTGGCCCCGCACGCCCTAGTAGTACTCCTACAAACACTACCGCCGCACGCATCATCGGTTTTCTTCAAGAGGACGAGGGAGAAGCCGATTTGTAGTGGAGGCACTTTCAAAAAAAATATCTGTAGTGGAGACCCCTACCCTAGGGTGACCTAGGGGGCTGCCACACGCATAATTGGTTTTCTCTTTTCTTTATGATCTTGCACCCTAGAGTGAAATGATGGTTGCTTCGTCCTTCCAACTTAATGCGGGAAAGGTGGGGCTTTGTGTTGACCCCTCATGGCTCATTTTCTACTACTGCGGCGCTACGACCGGGGTGCCTCCAATTCCAACCGCTGCTCCGAACTGTAATTTGGTGCATCACACGTGGAACAAGACGGTGGATGAGCCACATGTCGGCCAAAGGGGTCCTGTTAAGTGTGTCGCCATTTCGTGTGCGGACTGACCCTGCTTGAGTCGCTACGCCAACATGACAGGTGCAACCTACCACTTGGTTTTGCTCCTTGGTGAATCCCGACTATATTGATCTAAAAAGATACGTCTGAACAACCCTCTCCGTCTCGTTTTTTAGACGTCTCGGTTTATATGGCATGCACGTAGTTCTAGTCATCCATTTGACTAACTAAATCTGAGTTACTATGTCACAAAAAGTATATCATTGGATTATTAAGTGGATGTAGTTTCTAAACATATACTGTTCATGACATATATAGCCCATTAAATTCTCAACCTAGAACGACGTGCATGCCATGTAAACCGATACAGAGGAAGTATAGTAGTAAAAATGAGGTGATTTTACCGAGCGATCGGCGGGGGAGCATGGCCTGTCATGCAGTCCCACGTGTCATGATGTACCAAGGCGATGCGCGTGTCCCTCTTGAGGCAGAGGCAATACTACGTGGTTTCAGATGATGGCAAACCAAAGTGTAAAGCAATGGTTGCTTCGTCTGTCTGGGAAGGTGCCACATTGTGATTTGACGTCTCATTGCTCATTACTACTACTACTGGGGCGGTACGACTAGGGTGCGCCCCCTACTGTTCTGCACTATTATTTGGTGCTTGACACGTCAACCCGGTTGCTATATGTCTCACATGTCGGCGACAGGAAGTACAAAATTCATGAAAGCGAGCGTCGACGGAGGAGTACAAGACACGGCTTGGGTTTTTGCTGCTTCGCGCGATCCATCGATACAAACCTGGACTAAAAAAAGGCGAGGGCGGGTCTTTTCCCATGCGACAGGCAAGGGAGTTTGGCATAGTCTGTTCGAGGCAAGGAGGCAGGAAGGGAAACAAGCAAATAAAGGTTGAGCGACTGAGTTTTGGGAAAATCTGATTTTACGGAGTACGTACCCACTAGGGTTTATAGGGCTCATCTAAAAAACATTCGTTTTTCCGTTTTATAAGTCTCAATTCTACTACTAGTAGTAGTACCATCACATGTTGGATTTCGAGGTGCGTTAGATCACCCCATGCAAGCAGTGTCAAGAGAAAACTCACCAATGCATGTAGAAGTTCATGGAAATTTAGTGGTCATTCATGCATTCGTTCTAATTAATGCCTCGGTAAACATAACTTCTTGAGAAAAAAGAGCGTACTAATTACTTGTGCAAACTAGGAGTACGAAATTAATTCGACCACTCACCGTCTACCCTGGTTTGAGAGATTTTGAATTTGATCCATAAACTGGAAAGGAGGGAGTAGTAACTTTTGTCTCGATTACTATTTGTGGCCTTGTATAGATGCAAAATGTATTTTTTTTATAGTGGCCTTGTATAAGTAAATGGAGGGAGTACTAAAGAACATACATATTCCAAACAATATGATAATCTGTCTAACCAAGGTAGTAGGGACGAGGAGTAAACGGAGGGAGTAGTAAAATTTTCTCCTCGTCCTGCGAGCCACTGTGCGCATGGGCGAGGGAGTGGGCGTAAGGCGTACAGTACTACTACTAGTAAGCAAGCTTCACCTCATCCTACGAGCCACCGCGCCCGTGGGCGGGGGAGACGGCGTACTAAGCAAGCTTCTCCTCGTTCTACGAGTTGATGGGACACATCAAAAGTACTCCAGAGTATAGAGCCTTGCCTCTAAGGTAGGCCCCACATGGTTTGCCTCTTTTTTAACATAACGCGTCAGCTCGCAATTTGTTTGTTCACCTGTGGTAGACGATCCTCCCTCCACCAAGTGGACAACCAATACACGGTCAAATTACCACGTGGGCTGCCTTTTCATACAGAAATGAGCTCCACCGTGTACCCGCGCGGGTGTGGTTGGGAAAGAGATGGGAGTACGTGCGCCGTGCGTGCACCTCTTCTCTTCGTGCACGTCCCCCACCTACGTGGGTGTGTGTGAGAGATACAAACCTAGACAAATGGCTTGTGCGGAATAACTACTCTTCGTAAGCCATTGTAAGAGTGGACAAAATGGTGAAGGAGGAGATAGGGGAGCGGCGGAGGTGTGCGATTCTTGGCCGGTATTTGGCCTCATTTAAATAGGAGATTAAATAGACGGCAGACGGGAGGAGCTCCACCGGTGTTGCGTTTAATGCCGGCCCGGTCATGAATGGACGTGTGTCCAGAGTGGGTTTCTCAGCTTCCACACGGGCGGGTTTCATGGAGGCGTTTGAATGCGGCAAGGAGGCGTGTTCAGTTGGGCGTGCAGCGAGTGGCGCCCTTGACTATGACGTAGGACACCGCGCCATTCTTCCACTGACGTGTGGGCTCTTTGGGTACATGGCCTACATGTCAGTGACCCAATGCAGGCAGCGCACAGCAGAGGAACCTTTGGTGGGCGAGGGCGGTCAGAAGCGGGCATTTCATAAACCGACGATTGTTCATTGAGTGTGACGTCATCCTTTTCATGTAGATAAGCCTACTATGTTGATAGCCCGTTCGATACGTTGTGATTCATAAAGAGCGCTGCAAACATCAATGTCCTGCTTATCACAGATAAGATTGATTAATACCCGTAACAATCCATGTCCTTAACAAAGGGTGCATGCACGTATAGGTTGAGCGTGTGCCTTGTGTCGTGTGCTGTGTGCATGCAGGCGTGCGAGTGTTGCGTGCATGCAAGGGTACATTTCAGTGTTGCATGCATGTGTGCGTACATGCGTGTGTTCGTGAGTGCATGTGTACGTGTCAGTGTTGCACGCCTGCATGCGTGCGTGCGTTCGTTATGTGTACGTGTCAGTGTTGCACGCCGGCATGCGTGCGTGTCTTGCGTGCGTGCATGTGTATGTGTGGGGTGAGGCTACACGTCAGTCGACTGGCGTTTTCATCTCTCGTCATTAGATTTTCCAGCCGTTGGATACAAAATCAAGGGCCTACAGTTTATCATCAAACTCCACCCCCTGAGCCGCCAGCCACCACCGGCCGAACCGCCGGCCCCCGCCGCCCGCGGCCGGCCCGCGCCGCGACGCCGCCCCCCCCCCCCCCCAACCCCCCCCCCCCCCCCGGTCCGCCGCCGCACCGGCCATCCCTCTAGCCCCCCCTGCAAAGCTTTTTCTCCGGCGATCCCCACCCCACCGCCCAATCAACGCACCCCCACCGCCGGCGACTGCCAACCAGAGGTCTCACGACTTCGAGTACCCACCGACCACTAATTTATTACCATTTCTGTCCTTCATATACGCTCTGACGGGTGGGCCCTATGGTAATGTGCGCTGCTGAATGTGGACCGTTTGACTGGTCAATTGATCGTGTCATCAACAAATTACGGAGCTGTATGGTGAGCCAGTGACCGTATGATCACCCTAAAATGTATTTTATTAACATAGTACACACTCAAACTACCATTTCTTTCTTTCATATATGGGATGACAGGTGGGCCCCACGATTACGCGCCCCGATGGTGCGACACTAGTTGCGCCACGTGGAACGTTCGACTGGTCAATTGATTGTGTCATCAACAAAATACGGAGTTGTACGGGTGAGCCAGTGACTGTATAATCATGACATGTATTTTTTTAACACGGTACAGACGCAAGGGCTCATATATACGCACAAGCACTCACCGCTATAAGCGTACACACGCACACCCTAGCCCTATGAGCACCTTCGAGAGAGTGAGCCAGCATATGATCTTGAGATTTACGAAGTCACCATAGGTGCCTCGTAGTCGAGTGGAACGTATCCTCCCACGCAGATCACCAGAAAATACTGAAATTAACCCAGGATAAATGCGAGCACCGAGACTTTAACCCTGGTGGGATCGAGAAACCACTGTCCTCCTAACCATCCAACCACATGTTGGTTAGCACGACATAATGTATGTGGTGACCGTGATGAGCTTATTCTGAAGTCCAGTGACCATATCGTGCTTTCGCTTCAAATACAATGACCGTAAGTGTCATCAACAAAATATGGAGCACACATCAAATGCAAAGTCCGTCAATGTCATCAAGAAAATACAGAGACGTATCATGAGCTAGATACCTTATGATCACCACGAGAATGTATACGATGACCGTAATGAGCATATTCTAAACTCCAATGACCGTATAGTGCTTTAGCTTGAAATACAGTGACCGTCATGCGTGAATGTGTCGTGGGCATGCATACTTTTAGAGGGCCGAGAGATAGTTTGTGTGCGTACGTGAAAGTGGTGTAGAAAGAGGGGATGTCCGGTGGAGACAAGGATAGATATGCCCTTCATTTCTCTTTCACGTGACTAATATTTTAGGAGAATATATAAATATTCACAATGCAGAACAAATATTTTTGGATGCACCATGCAATTAACTTTCATGTATAACATTGTACTAGTGTATATGCTTATTTTCTTAGTGGCCGATTGCGTGTGTGCTGTGGTGGGCACATCATTTCTAGTTGTGGTGGGTCAACATGAGGACTCATGGGTCGGTTCCATCCTACGCCACATAGGTTGGATCGAGACACGTTATACGAAGAACCATGTGGAGGACTCGGCGTACAACACAAAGCTAGCTACCAGAGTCGCGGAGGACTCTATCCCCACTGGTGATAAGCCGACTATATACGATTTGTAACCCTAGGCCCCTAGTATGTTATAGAATCTTGGGGCTAGTTCGCCGATAGTATACACACACGCACAATGCCTGGTATTCACATGTACTTTGTACACACCCCTATCACTAATATACAGTACAAGGTGTAGGCTTTTTCCTCAACTGCAAGGGTCCGAACTAGGCTAAAACTTTGCCTCGTATTACCATCCAGCCTAACAGTCAGGGATATCCTACCGAATGATATGATGGAATCATATCCGCCAACTACTGTAACATCCCAAATTTTCAATTTGGAATGTTATACATTAGATCATCATTGCATATCATATTTTGTTTTGCTCTTGGTTTGATCTTAGAAATTTCAACGCAACTCAAGGACCCACGGAGAGAGTTGGGAAATTCTTTATTCTCATATTTGAGTTTTCTCAAAATTTTGAAAATAGGATCATTTGATTTTTATTATTTTATCATCAATTATTTCTATTACAAAAATATGAGAGAGGGAATAAAATGACTTTCCCAAAATAAAGAAATATTGAGGATTTAATAATAAAATCAAATAAGATTTTATTTCGGAGTTTTTCGTTATTTTATTTGAATTTAGGAAAAATGTGCATTTTTCAAAATTGCATTTAGGCCCCTAATAAATGTTCACCTTGTGCGGCTTGATTTTAGAAGCACGGGAAAATTTATTTCGGGATTTTTGGAGTCCGTTTAGTATTTCTTTTTATTTTTCTTCTGCGCGTAATTTAAAAAAAACGAACCGACCTACGGGCCGTGTCCGACCGAGACTCCGGCCCGCCAAGGCTTTATAAGTTGGGGGGAGCCAGCCTGAGGCCCAGCCGCCGCCCCGAACCCTAGCCGCCCCGAGCGCCCCGCCCGCGCCGCCTCTAGCTGCCGCCGCCCCGCCGCCGCCGGACACCGCCGCCGCTGCCCGCCGGCCCGCCGCCGCCGCCGCCGAGGTCGCCTCAAAATCCGTGCCGTTTTTTATTTTTTTCGAAAAACCGTTTGGTTTTTCCGTCGGTTTTTCATCGTTTTTTTAGTTTCGGTTTTTTTAAATAGATCGGTTCTTCCGATTTATTTAATTAGCGAGCGTTTGTCCGTTCGTTCGTTCTAGCGAACGTTCGTCGTTTTTCTTTTTCTATTAAATCCGCGATTTTTCTGATCGCGATTTTTGATCCGATTTTCGTTTTAGTATAACTTTTCGCTCGTTTATCGGAATCAGGCGATTCAAGCGCCTGGAGTTTCGTCTCGAAACCCTCTATCCGTTTAACCAACTTAAAAAAGTTTTTGCTACTGTAAAATTTGACTTAGATCCAGATTAGTAGAACGAAGTTGTTTTCTTTCGCCGTTTGACTTTCGTTGCCTCGTTCGATTTGATTCTTTTTGCAAACCGGAGATCTTAAGTTGAACCTTCTGGTTAGATCTCTTATTCAAGTTTTACTCGTGCATTAGATGAGTACTTATTGTGTGCTTGTTTGTTTGCGATAGAGTACCCGGAGTGCGTCGCTTGTTACTTCGAATCGCTAGGTTTCCCGGATCATCAGCAAGGCAAGTAACACTTTGATCATACCTTTTATACTACCCAGTTTTACTGCATTAGATCAATCCTCAAACATTGCATGATTAGGATCTAATTAAATTGTGGGTTTGGGAAGTAGTTGAGGTAGTACCTATTACCTGTTTATTATCAAACCTTTGGGAAGTTATTTCTATGTTTGCTTATTATGCCATGCTATGCTAGTAGACGTGGATTGGGTGAGTGATATCCATGAAAGATGTGAGTTCGTTAATTAATGGTTCATCTAAGGTGGCAACTAAAACACACATATGGGTGGATTGAGGCACCTGGGTAATCCAGGATTTGCCTGTTTTCTTTTGGACCGCCTTAGAAACTTCCGTGTGCAGCCACAAGCTATTATGGGCTCTAGCATAGTTGACTAAGTCGTGCGAACTCTTACAGTGGTAGACTAGCAGATGTAGTGGATGTAGGTGGTACGGTCTACCCGGTCGTAAGGTGCTAGCGCTTCTGAAAGACTATGTCTCGGTCATCCGTTTCTCAAACACCATGTAGTGCGAGAAACCAAACAGAGGCGATCGAGTCTTGTGGGAAAAGTGTGCAAACCTCTGCAGAGTGTATAAACTAATCATGGTTAGCCGTGTCCCCAGTTATGGACGTTTTGAGTATCTAGTACCTGGATTATCATGTGAATCTCAACATGTTACTCTAAATTAATTTTGTTGGGTTTTGATAATGATGTTGATTAATTGGGATTGAGGATGCTGTCAACCATTCTCAATGTTTAACAACTACCATGATAGTTAAATAAATTTATTCCTTTGAAGTAGGGAAAAATTGGCCTTACACAAAACTATAAACATAGAGCTTTCCACCAGCCAAATATGCATATAGTATAGTTGTTTCCTTCCATTACTCTGTTTGTGTTACCTTGCCAGCATATTCCATGTGCTAACCCATTCCGGGCTGCAACGTTAATGTTGCAGACTTTTCAGACGATGATTAAGGAGTTTTAGGTCATGGTTCTATACTCAGTGATGCCGTTGGAGTTGATGGACTCACTTATCTTCCAAGCCTTCTGCTGTTATCGTTATTAGATGGCCTTAAGCCATATTTATTGTAATAATTTCTCTATGGAGACACTCGATGTAATAAGTGTGTGATTGCTACTCTGTTATAAATCCTCCGAGTACTGTGTGGTTTCAGCATTACTGATCCAGGGATGACACCGGAGCACAGAGATCAGACTGTTTGAGGTCTGGTCGCTACAGAGTTGGTATCGGAGCACACACTGACTGTAGGACACGACCATTAAGCTAAAGACCTAGATCACTATTCATTATCTTCTTTTCTGACCTCTCATCTTTTCTACTCTTTATGATGGCGGATGCAAGGAACAAGTTCACGCAACCAGATGACGATACACCCTTTGGACGTCACTTGAAGGAAGTCACTAGATACCTGAACATAGGAGTACCAAGCTTCACCGAAACCTACAACGCCACTTTACCTGAAGAAGAGCGCTGGATGATTCAAGTTCAAGTTCCAGGAAGAACGTTCATGCCAGTCACTGAGCCCATAGAGTTTTCTTTTGATGCACCAACTTGGAATCTAGGAAAGAGCATGGTAGCTCACATCGCCATGGGACGCATTGGAGAAGTCTACCGCAATGATCTCAAGGATACTATCTACCAGATTTGTGGGCGCCGAGATGTGCACTGGGAGATGATCAGCACCAGAAAGGATAGATCCATTGCAGCTTTTATCCAGGAATTAAACCAGCACATTCAATGTCAAGAGAACCAGATGTGCTCCGACATGATAGATCTAAAGAAGGCGAGGACAAGAATCAAGGAACTGGAGGAAGAACTCAAGGCTACACGTGAAGATTATGAAGAGGAAATTGAAGTATTGGTGGATAAGAATGCCGACCTAACAATGAAGATCAGGATATTTATGGGAGGCCCTACACCAGTAGATGAAGACGAAGAACCCAAGGAGATTCGCCCGGAAGACTACATCATCATCGACGACACCGACTCAGACCCAGATGATAGTGAGGATGACTATGTTGATGAAGCCGGAGCAGATATCATGGAGTCTGCAACCGAAGAATATTTCTAGTAGACCACCTCATCAGTAGTAGTAGTCCACCATGTAAATATAGTAGTCCGAGCACTTTTGCGATAGTTAGATCGATTGTAAGCCCTTGTTTGATTGAATGAAGTGAATTGTTTTCTTTTGCCTCATGTGTATATGGGTAGTATTTTCTATTTAGACCCCCTCTATTCTTAAATCTCATCTTTTCTAAACCCTCAGACGCCTTCGAGATGTGACCCCGGATTTACCTTCCCACCGGAGCTCACCCAGTTGATCCAGCAACAGAACACCTTGATGCAGTTGCTAGTCCAGAATCAGAATCAGGGGAACAACAACAACAACCCACCACCACCACCACCACCTGTTGATCACTTAGCCCGTTTTCTTAGGCTGAATCCGCCGGTGTTTTCCAGTAGCACCGAGCCGATAGTAGCAGATGATTGGCTCCGCAAGATAGCTAGAGAGTTGACCATAGTAGGATGCACGGATGCGGAGAAGGTGAAGTTTGCTGCTCATCAGCTTGAAGGACCCGCAGCATCATGGTGGGAGAATTTCACAGCCACCTTCCCTGTCGACACTGTCACATGGGACCAGTTTCAGTAGGCTTTTCATACTGCCCATGTTTCAGTAGGAGCTATGGTCATGAAGAAGCGTGAGTTTCGCAACTTGCGCCAAGGAGGAAGGACAGTTGGCCAGTATGTGGAGGACTTTAGTAAATTAGCACGTTATGCCCCAGATGACGTTGCTACGGATGCAGCTAAGCAGGAGAAGTTTCTGGAAGGACTGAATGATGACTTGAGCATGCAGTTGATGGTAGCAACCTTCAACAACTACCAGGAGTTGGTAGACCATGCTCTTATGATTGAAGGCAAGCGGCAGCAAATTGAGAACCGCAAGAGGAAGTATGGACAAGGAAAGTACAATTCAGGAGCTCAGCAGAAGCCACGTTTTACCCCTAGACCGGGAGGACATTTTCAGCATACCCATGGAGGAGGTAGCTCGCACAATCACAATGGCACCAGGAATGGTAATGGTAATGGAGGAAGCAACGGCCAGAATCGCACCAACCCATCAACCCCAACCAAGAAAGACCTGAGCCAAGTCACTTGCTTTAAGTGTTCGAAGACCGGACATTATGCCAATGAATGTCCTGAATTACAAAATGGAAATAGCAATGGAAGCTCTGGCAAGAAGCCGAACCCTTTCAACAGGGGACAGGTGAACCACGTTAGTGTGGAGGAGGTTGAAGCTCAGCCTGATGCAGTAATAGGTAAGTTTTTGGTTAAGTCATTTACTGCACTCGTTCTTTTTGATACTGGTGCATCGCATTCATACATCTCAAGGGGATTCGTGGATAAGTATAACCTGTCAACCCAAGACCTTAGGTCACCCATGTTAGTAACCTCGCCTGGAGCAGAATATATGGCCAGTCGATGGTGTGATCGGTTACCATTAAGGATTGGTAACTATGCTTTTCCCTCAGACCTAATAGTATTGGAATCCCAAGGATTGGATGTGATATTAGGCATGGATTGGTTATCAAAGTATAAGGGGAATATTGAATGTGCTAGTAAGTCAATTTTGCTTACCACCCCAGAAGGGAGAAGGATCAAGTATGTATCCCGACATGTGCCAAAGAGGACTCAAGTAAATTGCTTAACGTGAGTTGTGCAGGAGGAAGTACCAGTGGTAAGGGATTTCCTTGAAGTATTTCCAGAAGAGTTGCCAGGCATGCCACCGGATAGAGATATTGAGTTTTTGATTGAGCTATTGCCAGGCACAGAGCCAATATCAAAGAGACCATACAGGATGCCTGCAAAGGATTTGGTGGAAATTAAGAAGCAGATTAAGGAGTTACTGGATAAAGGATATATTCGCCCAAGTTCTTCGCCTTGGGGATCGCCAGTACTTCTAGTGGAGAAGAAGGATGGATCGTTAAGGATGGTTGTTGATTATCGAGGATTGAATGAAGTAACGATCAAGAACAAGTACCCACTACCAATGATCAATGATCTGTTTGATCGATTGCAAGGAGCTAAGGTATTTTCCAAGATCGATCTGCGATCAGGATACCACCAGTTGAAGATTCGGGAACAGGATATACCTAAGACAGCTTTTACCACTAGGTATGGGTTGTACGAGTATACCGTTATGTCATTTGGTCTGACTAACGCACCTGCATACTTTATGAACATGATGAACAAAGTGTTTATGGAGTTCTTGGATAAGTTCATCGTGGTGTTCATTGATGATATCCTGGTTTACTCGAAGAATGAAGAGGAGCATAAGGAACATTTGCGAATGGTACTTGAGAAGCTCAGAGAACATCAGTTGTATGCCAAGTTCAGCAAATGTGAGTTTTGGCTGAAGGAAGTAGGATTTCTTAGACACGTTATATCCGGAGAAGGAATAGCAGTAGATCCCACTAAAGTTGATACCGTGACCAAGTGGGAAGCACCGACTACTGTTGGTGAGATACGGAGTTTTCTGGGACTCGCAGGATACTACCGGAGATTTATTGAGAATTTCTCAAAGATTGCGAAGCCTATGACGGAGTTGTTGAAGAAAGATACCAAGTTCATATGGACTGAGGAATGTGAGACTAGTTTCCAGGAGTTGAAGAAACGTTTGTTTACTTCACCAGTGTTGATTTTGCCAGATCAGACCAAGGACTATGAGGTGTATTGCGACGCTTCACGTCGAGGACTTGGAGAAGTGCTTATGCAGGAAGGGAGAGTTGTTTCATATGCCTCAAGACAACTGAAACCTCAGGAGTTAAATTATGCTACGCATGATTTGGAATTAGCAGCCGTAGTGCATGCATTGAAAACATGGAGACATTTCCTCATTGGAAACCATTGTGAGGTGTACACGGACCATAAGAGTTTGAAATACATTTTCACACAGAAGGAGTTAAACCTCAAACAAAGGAGATGGTTGGAGCTCATCAAGGATTATGATATGAGATTGCATTACCATCTCGGAAAGGCTAATGTAGTAGCTGACGCATTAAGCCATAAGAGCCATGTCAATAGATTAATAACGGGAGAAATACCAAGGGAGTTAGCAGAGAACCTTCGTGAACTATGTTTGGAAATAGTTCCGAGAGGCTATGTAGCAGCATTGGAGATTCAGTCAACTTTTATGGATAGAATCAGAGAAGCTCAGAAAACTGACAAGGAGATTGCCTCTATAAAGGAGAAAATAAGCGAAGGAAAGGCTAAAGGATTTTGTGAGGATGAGCACGACACCCTATGGTTTGAAGACCGTGTTTATGTGCCCAATGACCCGGAGATTAGGAATCTAATTCTGCAAGAGGCACACGATTCACCATATTCGATTCACCCAGGAAATACCAAGATGTATTTGGATTTGAAAGACATTTTCTGGTGGACCGGAATGAAGAAGGATATTGCGGAGTATGTAGCAGTTTGTGATGTGTGTCAGAGAGTAAAGGCAGAGCATCAGAAGCCAGCAGGATTGTTACAACCATTGCCGATACCCGAATGGAAGTGGGATAAGTTAGGCATGGATTTTATCACGGGATTACCCAGGACTCGTTCAGGCTGTGACTCGATTTGGGTTGTAGTCGATCGGTTGAGGAAAGTAGCTCACTTCATTCCGGTAAAGACCACTTACACCAGTGCTAAGTTGGCAAAGATATACATGACCATGATCGTATGTTTGCATGGAGTTCCGAGGAGTATCGTATCAGATAGAGGAACCCAGTTTACCTCAAAGTTCTGGAAGCAGTTGCACGAAACTTTGGGTACCAGGCTAGAATTCAGTACATCTTTTCATCCACAGACAGATGGACAGACCGAGAGAGTCAATCAGATTTTGGAGGATATGCTGAGAGATTGTGCGCTAGATTACAGATCTAGTTGGGACGACAATTTGCCATATGCAGAGTTCTCTTACAACAACAGCTATCAATCCAGTTTGAAGATGGCCCCTTTCGAAGCTTTGTACGGAAGGAGGTGCAGGACACCGTTGTCGTGGGACGAAGTTGGAGACCGCCAGTTGTTTGGACCTGATTTGATTAAAGAGTCTGAACAAAAGGTGAAATTGATTCGCGATAGGCTCAAGGTAGCTTAGTCCAGACAGAAGAGTTATGCAGATTCTAAATGCAAGGAGACTGTTTACGAAGTTGGAGATAGAGCTTATCTTCGAGTATCCCCACTTCGAGGAACAAAGCGTTTTGGGGTTAAAGGAAAGTTAGCACCACAATTTGTAGGACCATATCGGGTTTTGGAGCGTATGGGAGAAGTGGCCTACAAGTTGGAATTGCCCGAAGGATTGTCAGGAGTTCATGATGTGTTCCACGTTTCTCAGTTGAAGAAGTGTCAAGCGGAGATGGCTGACATACCCTTGAGAGACACAGTGCCATTGGAAACAATTTAGTTGGATAACGGTTTGACCTACGAGGAGAAACCAATTAAGATTCTCGAGTTTGCCAGCCGAGTCACTAATAGCAAGGTTATTAAGTTTTGCAAAGTTCAGTGGAGCCACCACACAGAGGATGAAGCCACCTGGGAACGAGAGGAAGATTTTCTCAAGGACCACCCTCACCTATTTTCTAGCCAACCCGAATCTTGAGGGCGAGATTCATCTTAAGGGGGGGTAGGTTTGTAACATCCCAAATTTTCAATTTGGAATGTTATACATTAGATCATCATTGCATATAATATTTTGTTTTGCTCTTGGTTTGATCCTAGAAATTTCTACGCAACTCAAGGACCCACGGAGAGAGTTGGGAAATTCTTTATTCTCATATTTGAGTTTTCTCAAAATTTTGAGAATAGGATCATTTGATTTTTATTATTTTATCATCAATTATTTCTATTACAAAAATATGAGATAGGGAATAAAATGACTTTCCCAAAATAAAGAAATATTGAGGATTTAATAATAAAATCAAATAAGATTTTATTTCGGAGTTTTTCGTTATTTTATTTGAATTTAGGAAAAATGTGCGTTTTTCAAAATTGCATTTAGGCCCCAAATAAATGTTCACCTTGTGCGGCTTGATTTTATAAGCATGGGAAAATTTATTTCGGGATTTTTGGAGTCAGTTTAGTATTTCTTTTTATTTTTATTCTGCGCGTAATTTAAAAAAAAACGAACCGTCCTACGGGCCGTGTCCGACCGGGACTCCGGCCCGCCAAGGCTTTATAAGCCCGGGGGAGCCAACCCGAGGCCCAGCCGCCGCCCCGAACCCTAGCCGCCCCGAGCGCCCCGCCCGCGCCGCCGCTAGCCGCCGCCGCCGCCCGCCGCGGCGCCGCCGAGGTCTCCTCGAAATCCATGCCGTTTTTTTTATTTTTTTTCAAAAACCGTTCGGTTTTTCCATCGGTTTTTCGTCGGTTTTTTTAGTTTTGGTTTTTTTAAATAGATCGGTTCTTCCGATTTATTTAATTAGCGAGCGTTCGTCCGTTCGTTCGTTCTAGCGAACGTTCATTGTTTTTCTTTTTCTCGGATTAAATCCGCGATTTTTCTGATCGCGATTTCTGATCCGATTTTCGTTTTAGTATAACTTTTTGCTCGTTTATCGGAATCAGGCGATTCAAGCGCCTGGAGTTTTGTCTCGAAACCCTCTATCCGTTTAACCAATTTAAACAAGTTTTTGCTACTGTAAAATTCGACTTAGATCCAGATTAGTAGAACGAAGTTGTTTTCTTTCGCCGTTTGACTTTCGTTGCCTCGTTCGATTTGATTCTTTTTGCAAACCGGAGTTCTTAAGTTGAACCTTCTGGTTAGATCTCTTATTCGAGTTTTACCCGTGCATTAGATGAGTACTTATTGTGTGCTTGTTTGTTTGCGATAGAGTACCCGGAGTGCGCCGCTTGTTACTTCGAATCGCTAGGTTTGCCGGATCATCAGCAAGGCAAGTAACACTTTGATCATACCTTTTCTACTACCCAGTTTTACTGCATTAGATCAATCCTCAAACATTGCATGATTAGGATCTAATTAAATTGTGGGTTTGGGAAGTAGTTGAGGTAGTACCGATTACCTGTTTATTATCAAACCTTTGGGAAGTTATTTCTACGTTTGCTTATTATGCCATGCTTTTCTAGTAGACATGGATTGGGTGAGTGATATCCATGACATATGTGAGTTCGTTAATTAATGGTTCATCTAAGGTGGCAACTTAAACACACATCTGGGTGGATTGAGGCACCTGGGTAATCCAGGATTTGCCTGTTTTCTTTTGGACCGCCACCCAGGCTCAAAGGGATCATGAGATTATTCATACAAGAAACTTCCGTGTGCAGCCACAAGCTATTATGGGCTCTAGCATAGTTGACTAAGTCGTGCGAACTCTTACAGTGGTAGACTAGCAGATGTAGGGGATGTAGGTGGTACGGTTTACCCGGTCGTAAGGTGCTAGCGCTTCTGAAAGACTATGTCTCGGTCATCCGTTTCTCAAACACCATGTAGTGCGAGAAACCAAACGGAGGCGATAGAGTCTTGTGGGGAAAAGTGCGCAAACCTCTGCAGAGTGTATAAACTAATCATGGTTAGCCGTGTCCCCGGTTATGGACGTTTTGAGTATCTAGTACCTGGATTATCATGTGAATCTCAACATGTTACTCTAAATTAATTTTGTTGGGTTTTGATAATGATGTTGATTAATTGGGATTGAGGATGCTGTCAACCATTCTCAATGTTTAACAACTACCATGATAGTTAAATAAATTTATTCCTTTGAAGTAGGGAAAAATTGGCTTTACGCAAAACTGTAACCATAGAGCTTTCCACCAGCCAAATATGCATATAGTATAGCTGTTTCCTTCCATTACTCTTTATGTGTTACCTTGCCAGCATATTCCAGGTGCTGACCTGTTTCGGGCTGCAACGTTAATGTTGCAGACTTTTTAGACGACGATTAAGGAGTTTTAGGTCGTGGTTATATACTCAGTGATGTCGTTGGAGTTGATGGACTCACTTATCTTCCAAGCCTTCCGCTGTTATCGTTATTAGATGGCCTTAAGCCATATTTATTATAATAAGTTCTCTATGGAGACACTCGATGTAATAAGTGTGTGATTGCTATATCCTCCGAGTACTGTGTGGTGTCAGCATTACTGATCTAGGGATGACACCGGAGCACAGAGATCAGACTGTTTGAGGTCTGGTCGCTACAACTACTAAGAGAGAGGGAGAGAGGTGTGTCTGGGGTGGGGGCAATGTGTGCGAGAGAGGCCTAAAGATAATGTGCGTGCGGGAGACACGTAGGCATATATATATATGTGTGTGTATGTGTGTGTGCGTATAGAGGGCTAGTAGAGACCGTGCGTGTGTATATATGCATGTGAGAGAAATAGTGTTTTCCAACTGAGATTAGTGAAAAGAGTGGTACATAGTAGTCAGAAAGAGAGAGAGAGAGAGATACAGAGAGAGCATGTGTGTGAGACTCCCCGACACCCCGAGAGAGATTGTGAGCATGTGTGAAAGAGAAATGCCGATGCATACAAAGTGTGTGCACTTATGCGGTAGATAGAGAGATATATAGCGCGTTTGTGAGAACGGGCTGAGGCATAGTGGATCTATGTGTAAAAGGAGGTTCGACGCATTAAAATTAAATATAAATGGCATTATTATTTTTGGATGAGATCATGAATTTTGCAAATTGCGTATGGACGAAAATCGGTCTATCAGACACCCATACTCTATTGAATTCTAGCATGTGCATGTGTTTATTTCATATTATCGATCCATAGAGCGAGAGCAGTTTGAAATACAGGCAATGGATGCTTTTGCAATTCATATATAAACATTAATTAGTGCACTCCATGTTGTTAGTGTGAAGCACTTTATACATTTGTCACTTGCATGGATACATTCCAAATTGCTAGCTACGAAATAGAATACATGTCAAATTCAACATAAAGAGGGTTTCGAAGATTCGAATTCATAGGAAGTGCATTCATCTATTTGAACCCGAGAAAATGGCATTTGTAAATCAGATGTAAAAAGGGGCATCGATCTTTGTTGTGCGTTTGAACATGCTATATATATTCATACACATGTCTAACTTTTTTTGCAACCAAGGAGATTATATCTGGAACCATGCATGAACTGAGGTAAGTTGCATATTTTTTAATATATACTCGTGTACAATGTATATTCAAATGTACCACCTCCATTCCAAAATAATCATAGATTTAGGATTTTCAAGAGTAAATATTTGTGAAGTTTGACAAATCCTGAATGTTCAATTCAAGAGAACCGAAAATGTTAATGCTTCCGCTCCCAAATATTGAACGAAGCGCCAAATAGGCCTCTGGTCACCTGAAACCGCGCGAGACTAATGTTTGGTGGTACGAAATTACTGTCCTGACTCTGGCCCGTGTAGCCTATCGTCCCGATATCCAAAGGTCTAAACTGGGGTAGGTTTGTAACTTCACCAAGAGGCCAGTCTCAACTGCCTCCGAGAGGCATTCATACGCCGTGGGCACCTAAACACCCATGAGCTCGGCCGAAATCTATCCCGCCCACATTTGGGACACCTGAGATTACTGTCCTACCCCCAACCCGCAACATGTCCGAAATTTTAGATGGGGGTAAAGTTTGTAACTTTTCCCAAATTTCAAACAAGCGCGTCCCAAACCGAAACATTGTTCCCCCTTAAGTTCCCCGCCTCCATCTGTTTCCCCATTCGCCAAAACGCCCTCTCCACTAGCCGCGAAACCCTAGCCTCCTCCGTCCTCCACCCCATAGCGCCCAATACACCGCCTCCCTCCTCCATCACGCCGGAGCCGGTACCCCGACATCATCGTCCAACGCAACCGCAACCGCTATCGCAATGCCCTCAAGGACTTAGCAGCTGAAGCCAAGGTAGAGCTGCCTCCACGACGCCAACGCCGACGTGTGCCGTACCAGAACTACTCCGTCCTACACCTCACTGCTGCCGCTCCACTGTCGCAACCATCCACCGCACTAGAGCTGTTCCCGCTACGCCGTCGTTCGCCGCCTTGGATCTGCTTCCCCGCCGCCGACAGACGGCCACCACACTACACTCAACAACTTGGCCATGGGTTCGTCCAAGGCTGCACCGTCCTCCACAACTTCTCATTTCAAGCGAACCACAAGAAGATCATTGGAAAAACAGAAGGAGGACACATCACTGCCAGCAGAAAAAGGTACTCCTCTTCCCTTATTCGTGCAAACCTTACGTCTCTGCTCACACCGTATTCATCCGACAAAAGAAACCAGTTGAGCGCTTCTTGCTGCATCTTCTTCGTGATACTAAATGCACAAGGTTTCCTCCCTTTACTATTTCACCTTTGCTAGAGCTCAGTAGCCTGCTTGGATTTCAATTCAGGGTCAGTCAAACTGCAATTAAAAGAAGCAGCACCCGCTTAGGCGCGCGACGCACCTAGTCCGCCTATTCGCCAGGGAAGCGGTGCATCGGTGTCTATCATAGGGGTGTGGGGCGCAGGAGCTGCTTGCGCCTGATCTGGAGGTCGGCGGGGCTTGAATGGATGGCTGGGGGCGGTGCCAAGCACGGCGGTGCGGTGAGGTCGAGGGGAGGGCGCAGGCAGGGGCCTAGACCGGTGGTCGCTGCCATTTCGAGGAAGATCGTCAAAACTGACTGGCTGGAGGTAGATGAAGGCGATATGCCCGTTCTTTGTACATCACACGGTGCATAAAAAATGGACTAACCTATTTGTTTTCAGTCGAATGTTATTTTCATAGAATCCTGTAGTAATTTAGTGTGCCATGCATGTTGTAGAGCTATCATATGTCTCCCGTCATTTATTTCTCACCGACCTGCTATTTGCACCTTTACACTGTACTAATTGTGCACACACTTAACCCATACTCACACTATTGTTTTTTATGCATGGGTATTTCAGACTCTGACGCAGTGTTGATGAATGCTGAAAAGAAAAGACAGAAGTCGCTCCAGTGTAATTCGAAGATAAGCACTAAGCTTTTCAGCGCTCTAAAGGTTGCAATGTTAGTAGTTGGAGACAGTAAATGTAGCTCTGCAGTTGATGATCTCAATTGCCACACACAAGCATCCCAGGCGCTTGCTTTAACTTCGCGCTATCAAATGTGGTTGCATGTTGCATATGGTGTCTAGCTTGTATTGCTTCCAATTTGGTCAAATTGCATTTGCTTACTTTACACATTATACCTTTGATAATGACATGCCTTCTTGTTTTTGATACATACTACATATGTCTATTAACCATGTTCGTACATCAAACTAATGCTCTTTTGTATCCCTCCTCAATCACTTATGATGAGACAGTCACCCGAGTGGGTTACTGTGAGATGCCATACTCGTTTAAAGAGTGCAGTGTCATCCTGCCCACACGATTCTCAAGAAACAGCAAGGCTAAATGAAGATAGTCAACGTAGCTCTCTAGTTGATGACCGCAATTCCCCCACACCACCATCACATGTGCTTGCTCTAACTTCGCAGTGTGATATGTGGTTGCATGTTGC
Source organism: Triticum urartu (assembly GCF_003073215.2). Classification (NCBI taxonomy): domain Eukaryota; kingdom Viridiplantae; phylum Streptophyta; class Magnoliopsida; order Poales; family Poaceae; genus Triticum; species Triticum urartu. The sequence goes on along the minus strand of NC_053025.1, from coordinate 318,236,813 downwards.
ATACAATGTCTAGCTTGTAATGCTTCTAATTAGGGTAAATTGCATCTTCTTAGTTTACACATTATACCCCCTCCATTTCTTTTTAGTCTGCATATAAGGTTTGGTCAAAGTCAAGCTTTGTAAAGTTTGCTAACATTATATTAAAAATTATAAACATTGACAATATGAAATCAATATTATCATATGCACCACGAAATGTATTTTCATACTATATAGCTTTAATATTGTAGATGTTCATATTTTTTATATAAATTTGGTCAAACTTTGTGTAGTTTGACTTTGACCAAATCTTATATGCGGAGTAAAAAGAAACGGAGGGAGTACCTGTGAATATGACATGCCTTCCTATTTTTAGCACACACTACATCTATGTGTTAACCTTGTTCTTACATGAAACTACCTCTCTGCTGTATCCTGCATCAATCACTTACGATGAGTCACCTTTATTCGTTGCATATTGCATATTATTTCTAGCCTATTGCCATGTATTGCTTCTAATTTGGTCAAATACATTTGTTAGGGCACCCTTTTAATTTGGCAGAGTGATATTGGTTTCATCTTTCATATGGTTTCTAGCTTGCATTGATTCTAACAAGTTCAAGCACCTTGTGCTTAGTTTACACTTTATACATCATACATGTCAATATGTCACACCATCCTGTATTTCATACATATTCCATCCTCCTATCATGCGACTGCCTTACATGAAAGTAGTGTTCGTCAGTATCATGCATCAATGAGTTCTGAAGAGCAAATTTTATTCCTTTTTCTTATGGGTTTGACTTGACAAGGCAAAATCAAGAAAGAGGAAGGAAAAGAGTAAGGAAGGCGATGATGGTGGTCCTCTGCAGCAACGTAAATGGAGCATCTGTACCGATTCTCCTTGTACCGATAGTGCATTACAAGATCCAAGTCTCCGCTCCCCTACTCCACCATTCAAGGTGCTTGCTCTAACTTGGTAGTGTGATATTTGGTTGCATGTTGCATATGGTGTCTAGCTTGTATTGCTCTAATTAGTGTAAACTGCATCTGCTTAGCTTACACATGATACGTGTGAATATGACACACTTTCCTGTTTTTGGTACATACTATATCTGTCTATCACACCATGTTCTTACATGAAACTACTCTTCTTGTGTATCCTGCATCAATCACTTATGATGGAACACCTTTAAGTTGGCAGTGTGATATTGGTTTGCGTCTTGAATATGATTTCTAGCATGTATTGCTTCTAGTTTGATGAACGCCACCTATGACGAGACAGTTTTAACTTGGCATAGTGATATTGATTGCACCTTTCATATGGTGTCTAGTTTGCAGTGCTTCTAATTTGTTGAAGTGCCTTCTGCTTAGTTACCACATCATAGGTGTGAATATGTCAAGCCGTCCATTTTTCCGTACATATTCCATCCTCGTATCATGACATTGCCTTTCATCAGAGTAGTGTTCGTCAGTTTCATGCATGAATGAGTTCTGAAGAGCAAAATTTATTCCTTTTTCTTGTGGGTTTGACTTGACAAGGCAAAATCATGAAAGAGGAAGGAAGGCGATGATGGTGGTCCTCTGCAGCAACGTAAACGGAGCATCTGTACCGATTATCCTTGTACCGATAGTGCATTACAAGGTCCAAGTCTCCGCTCCCCTACTCCACCATTCAAGGTGCTTGCTCTAACTTGGTAGTGTGATATTTGGTTGCATATGGTGTCTAGCTTGTATTGCTCTAATTAGTGTAAACTGCATCTGCTTAGCTTACACATGATACGTGTGAATATGACACACTTTCTTGTTTTTGGTACATACTATATCTGTCTATCACACCATGTTCTAACATGAAACTACTCTTCTTGTGTATCCTGCATCAGTCACTTATGATGGAACACCTTTAAGTTGGCAGTGTGATATTGGTTTGCGTCTTGAATATGATTTCTAGCATGTATTGCTTCTAGTTTGATGAACGCCACCTATGACGAGATAGTTTTAACTTGACAGAGTGATATTGATTGCACCTTTCATATGGTGTCTAGTTTGCAGTGCTTCTAATTTGTTGAAGTGCCTTCTGCTTAGTTACCAGATCATAGGTGTGAATATGTCAAGCCGTCCATTTTTCGTACATATTCCATCCTCGTATCATGGCTTTGCCTTTCATCAGAGTAGTATTCGTCAGTATCATGCATGAATGAGTTCTGAAGAGCGAATTATATTCCTTTTTCTTGTCGGTTTGACTTCACAATGCAAAATCAATAAAGCTGAAGGAAATTGGCAAGGCATTAGATGACGGTGGTCCTTCCGAGCAACTGAAAATGGAGGTTCTCTACATATTCTACTCCGCCATCCTCCCAACAAGATTCACAAGACAACGCAAGGCTAGACAATCAACGCAGCTGTGTAGATGATGAGCACATCTCCCCTACTCCACCATCACAGGTGCTTGCTCTAACTTGGCACTATTATATGTGGTTGCATGTTGCGTATGATGTCTAGCTTGTATTGCTTCTAACTTTGTTGAATTGCATCTGCTTACTTTACACATAATGCCTGTCAATATGACACGTGTTCCTATTTCTAGAACATACGTGTACATGATGAACACATCTCCCCTACTCCACCATCACATGTGCTTGCTCTAACTTGGAACTGTTATATGTGGTTGCGTTTTCCGTATGATGTCTAGTTTGTATTGCTTTTGATTATGTTGAATTGCATCTGTCTAGCTTAAAACTTATACCTGCAATGACCACTTACCCATAAGACACATTTAACTTGGGACTGTGATGTAGGTTGCATCTTGCATTGCCTTCTAGCTTGTACTGCTTCTAATTTCTTGAAATGGCACTTACGACGAGACACTTTTTACCTGATAGAGTGATATTGGTTGCATGTTCATATGGTGCGTAGCTTTCATTTCTTCTAATTTTGTTGAAATGCCTTCCGCTTACTATTTTTTCATACATATTCCATCCTCCTATCGTACGTGTGAATATGAAACGCTGTCTTTTTTGTATATATTCCATCCTCCTATCATGCGCTTGCCTTACATCAAAGTAGTGTTCGTCTGTATCATGCATCAACCAGTTATGCGGAGCTAATTTTATTCATCCTCTTGTGGTTTTGACTTCATAAGGCAATATCAGAAAATAGGAAGGAAAAGAGTAAGTTAGGGGATGTTGGTGGTCCTCCGCACCGATGCAAACAGAGACTCTCTAGATTTGCCACTGCTATTGCTAATGAAGTTGAAGTCCCAAGTCTACATGATGAGTTCATCTCCCGTACTCCACCATCGTAGGTGCTTGCTCTAAGTTGATAGTGTGATAATTGGTTTCATGTTGCATATGTTGTCTAGCTTGTATTTCTTCTATTTTGATTAAATTGCACCTGCTGAGTTTATACGTTATACATGTGCATATGACATGCCATTCTGTGTCTAGAATACACTACATCTATCTATCATACCATGTTCTTACATCAAAGTACTGTTGTTGTGTATCTCGCATCAGCCACTCATGATTGGACGCTTTTAACATGGCAGTTTGATAGTGGTTGCATCTTGCATTGATTTCTACGTTGTACTGCTTCTAATTTTTCGAATTGCCACTTATGACAAGACACTTTTAACTTGGCAGAGTAATATTGGTTGCATCTTTCATATGGTGTCTAGCTTGCATTACTTCTATTTTCTTGAAAATCCTTCTGCTTAGTTTACACATCACAGTTGTGAATATGTCACGCCGTCCTGTTTTTCTTACATATTCCATCCTCATACGGTTGTCTTACATCAAAGTAGTGCTTGTTTGTATCATGCATCAGTGAGTTCTGAAGAGTGATTTTATTCTTTTGTGTTGTGGGTACGACTTCACATGGCAAAGTCATAAAAGAGCAAGGAAAATAATATAGTAGGGACTGGTGTTACTCGTCGGGAGAAATGGAAAAGGATCTGCCGTCCAGATTCTGCTCGTACTTATAGTGCAGTAGAAGGTCCAAGTCCACCGGCTAAATCTACAAACACAGTATCACCTGCTTCACCATCTGCAGCATCCGCTTCAACTGTACCAACATCTCAACGAGTTACTCGTTCGTTTGCTCCGGATCTGGCCAGTTCCCAAGCTGCCTTCACACCTAACACTACTTCCGAAGCACTGCTGACACAACAGGACTTGGCAAGATCAGATGAACCTCATGAGCATCAACACCAAGACGGTACCTGACCAAGTCAAGTTGCAGTTGCATGCTCCTTTATATGTACTCTCATAGTTTGATGTACACTAACACTTTCCATATTCGTTGTTGAACTAGCACCACAACGCAAGCGGAAACAGACATCAGGGATAATGCTTGACAGATTAACAAAATCTAAAGGAGGAAGAATGGAGATCCATTTTGAGGTAGGTTTAAAAAGGCCACGTGATGCTACAGAGTCAGCCAAGTTAGTATCAGAGGCAGCCGTTGCCGTTAGGTGTCATGCACATATCCTCCCAACGTGGATCCAGTACAGGAATGAGAAAGACAATACCCAGTTTAACACCTTCCTTGACCATTTATCTGTAAGTAATGTTATTCATCGCAATTAGTAATATTGTCTTGCTCTGTCCCATACTTTCTAGCTTCCTCCAAATAAGACTCACATTCTTTTTTCAACAGATGAGGTTCAAGTTGGATCCGAAAGATGATGCAACTAAACAAGCATGTGCTACCTCTTGAGCACTATGTTGGTTTTCCCCGAAGAGGAAGGGATGATGCAGCAAAGTAGCGTAAGTATTTCCCTCAGTTATTGAGAACCAAGGTATCAATCCAGTAGGAGGCTACGCGCCAGTCCCTCGTACCTACACAAAACAAATAAATCCTCGCAACCAACGCGATAAGGGGTTGTCAATCCCTACACGGCCACTTACGAGAGTGAGATCTGATAGATATGATAAGATAATATTTTTGGTATTTTTATGATAAAGATGCAAAGTAAAATTAAAGCAAAGTAAAAGCAAAGGAAATAACTAAGTATTGGGAGATTAATATGATGAAGATAGACCCGGGGGCCATAGGTTTCACTAGTGGCTTCTCTCGAGAGCATAAGAATTCTGCGGTGGGTGAACAAATTACTATTGAGCAATTGACAGAACTGAGCATAGTTATGAGAATATCTAGGTATGATCATGTATATAGGCATCACGTCCGAGACAACTAGACCGACTCCTGCCTGCATCTACTACTATTACTCCACTCATCCACCGTTATCCAGCATGCATCTAGAGTATTAAGTTAATGAAAACTGAGTAACACCTTAAGCAAGATGACATGATGTAGAGGGATAAACTCATGCAATATGATGAAAACCCCATCTTGTTATACTCGATGGCAACAATACAATATGTGCCTTGCTGCCCCTACTATCACCGGGAAAGGACACCGCAAGATTGAACCCAAACATAAGCACTTCTCCCATTGCAAGAAAGATCAATCTAGTAGGCCAAACCAAACTGATAATTCGAAGAGACTTGCAAAGATAACCAATCATACATAAAAGAATTCAGAGAAGATTCAAATATTGTTCATAGATAGACTTGATCATAAACCCACAATTCATCGGTCTCAACAAACACACCGCAAAAGAAGATTACGTCGAATAGTTCTCCACAAGAGAGGGGGAGAACATTGTATTGAGATCCAAAAAGAGAGAAGAAGCCATCTAGCTACTAACTATGGACCCGTAGGTCTGAGGTGAACTACTCAGACTTCATCGGAGAGGCTATGGTGTTGATGTAGAAGCCCTCCGTGATCGATGCCCCCTCCGGCGGAGCTCCGGAACAGGTCCCAAGATGGGATCTCGTGGATACAGAAAGTTACGGCGGTGGAATTAGGGTTTTGGCTCTGTATCTGATCGTTTGGGGGTACGTAGGTATATTTAGGAGGAAGGAGTATGTCGGTGGAGCAACAGGGGGCCCACGAGGGTGGAGGGCGTGCCTCGGGGGGGGGGGGGGGGGGGGGGGGGGGGGGGGGGGGGGGGGGGGGTATGCGCGCCCCCTACCTTGTGGCCTCCTCTTTTGTGTCTTGACGTAGGGTCCAAGTCTCTTGGGTCTTGATCGTTGAGAAAATCACGTTCCCGAAGGTTTCATTTCGTTCGGACTCCGTTTGATATTCCTTTTCTTCAAAACCCTAAAACAGGCAAAAACAACAATTTTGGCCTGGGCCTCCGGTTAATAGGTTAGTCCCAAAAATAATATAAAAGTGGATAATAAAGCCCAATAATGTCCAAAACAGTAGATAATATAGCATGGAGCAATCAAAAATTATAGATACGTTGGAGACGTATCAAGCATCCCCATGCTTAATTCCTGCTCGTCCTCGAGTAGGTAAACGATAAAAATAGAATTTTTGATGCGGAGTGCTACTTGGCATAATTTTAATGTAATTCTTCTTAATTGTGGTATGAATATTCAGATCCGAAAGATTCAAGATAAAAGTTTAATATTGACATAAAAATAATAATACTTCAAGCATAGTAACAAAGCAATCATGCCTTCTCAAAATAGCATGGCCAAAGAAAGTTATCCCTACAAAATCATATAGTCTGGCTATGCTCCATATTCACCACACAAAATATTTAAATCATGCACAACTCCGATGACAAGCCAAGCAATTGTTTCATACTTTTGGTGTTCTCAAACTTTTTCAATCTTCACGTAATACATGAGCGTGAGCCATGGATAGAGCACTATAAGTGGAATAGAATGGTGGTTGTGGAGAAGACAAAAAGGGAGAAGATAGTCTCACATCAACTAGGCGTATCAACGGGCTATGGAGATAACCATCAATAGATATCGATGTGAGTGATTAGGGATTGTCATGCAATGGATGCACTAGAGCTATAAGTATATGAAAGCTCAACAAAAGAAACTAAGTGGGTGTGCATCCAACTTGCTTGCTCATGAAGACCTAGGGCATTTTGAGGAAGCCCATCATTGGAATATACAAGCCAAGTTCTATAATGAAAAATTCCCACTAGTATGTGAAAGTGATAACATAGGAGACTCTCTATCATGAATATCATGGTGCTACTTTGAAGCACAAGTGTGGTAAAAGGATAGTAACATTGTCCCTTCTCTCTTTTTCTCTCATTTTATTTTTTTATTTTTTATTTGGGCCTTTTTTATGGCCTCTTTTCTTTCTCTCTTCTTTTATATTTCCGTCCGGAGTCTCATCCCGACTTGTGGGGGAATCATAGTCTCCATCATCCTTTCCTCACTGGGACAATGCTCTAATAATGATGGTCATCACACTTTTATTTTTCTTACAACTCAACAATTACAACTCTATACTTAGAACAAAATATGACTCTATATGAATGCCTCCGGCGGTGTACCGGGATGTGCAATGAATCAAGAGTGACACGTATGAAAGAATTATGAATGGTGGCTTTGCCACAAATACAATGTCAACTACATGATCATGCTAAGCAATATGACAATGATGAAGTGTGTCATAATAAACGGAACGGTGGAAAGTTGCATGGCACTATATCTCGGAATGGCTATGGAAATGCCATAATAGGTAGGTATGGTGGCTGTTTTGAGGAAGGTATATGATGGGTGTATGATACCGGCGAAAGGTGCACGGTATTAGAGAGGCTAGCAAAGGTGGAAGGGTGAGAAAAGTGCGTATAATCCATGGACTCAACATTAGTCATAAAGACCTCATATACTTATTGCAAAAATCTACAAGTTATCAAAGCAAAGTATTACGCGCATGCTCCTAGGGGGATAGATTGGTAGGAAAAGACCATCGCTCGTCCCCGACCGCCACTCATAAGGAAGACAATCAAAAAATAAATCATGCTCCGACTTCATCACATAACGGTTCACCATACATGCATGCTACGGGAATCACAAACTTTAACACAAGTATTTCTCAAATTCACAACTACTCAACTAGCATAACTCTAATATCACCATCTTCATATCTCAAAACAATTATCAAGCATCAAACTTCTCATAGCATTCAACACACTCATAAGGAAGTTCTTTTACTATTCTTTAATTCCAAGCATATTAGGATTATTTAAGAAATGGAAAAACTAACGCCCACACGTGTGTGCGTTTGCAGATCGCCCACACGCCTCCATCACCACTCATTTTGCCACGTATGAATAGATGACATCAGCAGAAATCTTTTTGGTTTTCGGCTTAAAAATGTTTTATCTCCTAAATAAAAAAGGGAACTAAAAATCCGTTTTCACCATTAAATCCGTCTCGACGAGATCTTCAAAACTATACCCCATGTTGATATGTTTCGATGAATTTTTTTTGCCCAGAAGTTGCCATGATGTTTACACTATAGTTGCCATAGTGCTTAAACTAAAGTTGCCATGTGGCATTTTTAGTTTGTAGATCATGGCAATTTTAGTTTTTTGATGATGGCAATTCCAGTACTTTGACCATGAAAATATTTTTTTATTGAACCATGACAATTTTAAGTGCATGTATCATGGCATTTTTAGTTTATGGTGCATGGCAAGTCTAGTTTCTTAATCTCCGTTTTATAATATGTTAAAATTTACTTTTAAATGTAAAATAAAATAGTTAAAACATATCATGGCAACTTCAGTGTAAATATCATGGCAATTCATGTGCAATAGACATGGCAACTTTTAACCAAAAAAAATTTCGCCGAAATATATCGATATGAGATCTAGTTTTGAAGATCTCGTTGCGAGGGATTTAATGGTGAAAACGGATCTTCAATCGGATTTTTCATTTAAGAGATAAAACATTTTAAAAACTGAGAATCCAAAAAGATTCTCGCATGCATGCATGCGATGACGTGGCAATCTATTTGCATTAGAGACGTGTGGTGCGTCTCCTTTCCTGCCACACGTGTGGCACTTATCGACGTCCTTAAGAAAATTACCATGCTATTTAAGACTCTCAAAATAATCTAAGTGAAGCATGAGAGACCAATAGTTTCTATAAAACAAATCCACCACCGTGCTCTAAAAGATATAAGTGAAGTACTAGAGCAAAACTATATAACTCAAAAGATATAAGTGAATCACATGGAGTATTCTAACAAATTCCAAATCATGTATGGCTCTCTCAAAAGGTGTGTACAGCAAGGATGATTGTGGTAAACTAAAAAGTAAAGACTCAAATTATACAAGACGCTCCAAGAAAAACACATATCATGTGGCGAATAAAAATATAGCTCCAAGTAAAGTTACCGATAGAAGTAGACGAAAGAGGGGATGCCTTCCGGGGCATCCCCAAGCTTTGGCTTTTAGGTGTCCTTCGATTATCTTGGGGGTGCCATGGGAGTCCCCAAGCTTAGGCTCTTGCCACTCCTTGTTCCATAATCCATCAAATCTTTACCCAAAACTTGAAAACTTCACAACACAAAACTCAAAGTAGAAAATCTTGTGAGCTCCGTTAGCGAAAGAAAACAAAAGACCACTTCAAGGTACTGTAATGAACTCATTTTCTATTTATATTGGTGTTAAACCTATTTTATTCCAACTTCTCTATGGTTTATAAACTATTTTACTA
>NC_053025.1:318211462-318226286 GCF_003073215.2 Triticum urartu | reverse complement strand
TCATCATGCCTAGCTAAAAGGCATTAAAAAAGCGCTTGTTGGGAGACAACCCAACACTTTTACCTACTGTTTTTGTGTGTTCACATGATTAGGATACTGTATTAATCATGTTTTATTGCTTTCATTTCAATAAAGTGCCAAGTAAGACCTTTGGGGTGGCTTACGGTAATAGTTGATTTGATCTTGCTGAAAAACAGAAACTTTTTCACTCAGGAAAACAATTCTCATTTTTAACAGAAGTGCGATAAAATGCTGATTCTTTTTTCAGAAGATTAATAGACAAATTACCCAGGTTTTCCTATTTTTTAAGAATTTTTGGAGTAGTAGAAGTATGCTTGGAGTACAGATTACTACAGACTGTTCTGTTTTTGACAGATTCTGTTTTCAATGCATAGTTTGCTTGTTTTATAGCTTCCATGGCTTATATTGCTCAATATAAATTGTGGAAATGATATGATACAGTAGTAATTGTTTGAGAACAATTATGAATCCTGTATTTGACAGTACCAAAAGTGAAATGGTTTGATCTTTATCATACTAACCTATCTCACAAAGTTCTGTTAAGTTTTGTGTGATTGAAGTTTTCAAGTTTTGGGTGAGATGTCAATATGAGGAGAATAAAGAGTGACAAGACCCTAATATTGGGGATTTCCAAGGCATCCCAAGGTAATATTCAAGGAAGATCCAAGCAACTAAGCTTGGGGATGCCCCGGAAGGCATCCCCTCTTTCGTCTCCAACATTATCGGTAACCTCACTTGGAGCTAGGTTTTCATTCGTCACATGATATGTGTTTTTCTTGGAGCATCATTTTATTTTGTTAGGATTTGCTTGCTGTTATTTATAATAGTATTTTGCATCTTTCCTTTCAATAAAAACATCAAGTATAGCCTTTTCCATGCTTGTTTTGCAAGTCTACATGTTGTTGTTTCAAAACAGAAAGTTTATCGATGTTGCAAAAATTCCCTAAAGAAGTCAGAATGTGATAAAATGTTGAAACTCTTTGCAAAATAAGCTATGATAAATTTTCTACAGTGTGTAATTTGTTTTCATAATTTTTGGAGTTTAAGAAGTATTGATACTCTTGCATTCTTTCCAGACTGTACTGGTTTGGCAGATTGCTGTTATGTTTGCATTGTTTGCATATGTTTGCTTGCTTAATGATTCTATTTGAGGATAGGAGTATTAAATATGCAGAGGCATTTAGTATGAAATGTTCAATAATAATTTTAGCAATTTTCTACAGTAGAGAATGCTAAGGTTTTTGCATTGGTTTATACTAACTTATCTCACGAGTTCTTGTTGAGTTTTGTGTGGATGAAGCTTTTAAGATTTAGGAAAACCGTGATATGAGAAGAATTAAGGATACACAAAAGCTCAAGATTTGGGATGCCCAAGGAATCCCAAGATAATATTTCAAGAAGTCTCAACATCTAAGCTTGGGGATGCCCCGGTAGGCATCCCACCTTTCTTCTTCAACAATTATCGGTTACTATCGGTTGAGCCTATGTTTTTGCTTCTTCACATGATGTGTGCTATTATTGAAAGTCATTTTGTTTTGTTTTTCTTGATGTTTTAATAAAATACTTAGATCTGAAAGTTTTTAAATAAAATAGAGTCCTCAAATCATTGCCAGGGAGGCTATGTAAGCGGCATTCACATCCCGACAATGAAGCTCTTTTCTATGGAATTGCTCTAGTGCTTCACTTATATCTTTTTGAGCATGGTGTGCTCTAGTATTTTTGAAGAAATTATATCTTGCTTCACTTAAATTAATTCGAGAGAAAGAAATATTATGCTCATGATCTTCACTTATATTTGTTTGAGCTTATGAAAAGCAACACATGAAAATTAGTCCAAAAGTGATAGATATCCTAGAAGGATATAATAAAAACTTTCATGAAGATCATTGGACAAAATAAACTTGATTCCTCATAATAGTTTTGAGATATGATGTTGTGATATGTGAGTCATGTTGATGAGTAATTATGTTTTAGTAAGAACATTAGTGTTAAGATTTCTGATTCCCTATGCAAACACGAAAGTCAATAGTTGTGCAATGAAATTACATCCTACTTGTGGTGCATTATTCGGTGTTAATTATGCTCAATTCTCGCTTATGAGATTATTTGTTTCTTGGTTGGTCGCTTCTTAATATTTTTCTAGCCTTCATTTTGCACTAAGTATGACCACTACTTGTCCATCCAAATCCTTTAAACCAGTCTTGCCACATTAGTCCACTATACCTACCTATATGCGGTATTCTTTTTCCGTTCTAAGCAAATTTGTATGTGCCACCTCCAATTTTCAAAATAAATTTCTCTTTTGTGTGCTCGTACCGCTCGCGAGGCGGTGAGGGGTGGCCAATATTTTCCATGCTAGATGTGTTATTCTCACGATGAGTGTTTATTCACTTGTCATTGCACGATAGTAAGGAAAAGGTATTAAGGATGCCCAGTCCCAAAATGAAGAACGAATTTACTTTATGTTGTCAAATAATAAATTCCTTGGAAAGTGTTGGTATGGAGGGCACCCATGGATACGGTTAGCCATGGAAAGTGAAAGTATGGTGGAAAAAGGAATTTACTTTATTTTCTGTTTGGGAACTGCCTATGATATATCTAGCATGGAAAGTGTTGGGAGGTCTAAGTCGTTTTCGTTGGTGGGAAAAGTATGCCTCTCAAAATATTTTTATCTCTCAATTTTCGCTTTGAGCTCTAGCACCTCTACAAATCCCTACTTCCCTCTGCGAAGGGCCTTTCGTTTACTTTTTGCAATGTTTATTTTTAATTTAAGTCTACATCTTCTCTTATAAAGCACAAACTATAGGGGGCACTATGATCGTACTTGAGCATTGGGTGTAGCTAATATGCGAGTGTGTTTCATGAATGGGTCAATGATTGAGCATGATGGGCTAGGGATAACTTATTTTAGCGTTGATATTTTGAAAGACACGGTTTCTTGGTGATATGCTTGAGTATTGATGTCCTCACGTCAAATTATAGACTATTACTTTGAATCATTCAAGTATAAATGTCCATGCTACAAAAGAAAAGAGTATATGATGAATATGGTAGGTAGCATTCCACAAAAAAAATCTGTTTTAAATTGCTACTTCATCATGGTATGTTTTATGAGAAAGAGTTGCTGTTATGATGCTAGGAAAAGTGATTGAAATAATCATTGATCAAACTTATGCACTTTGCTAGCATTCACACTTCATAAATTATTTCTTTAATCATTCACCTACTCAAGGACGAGTAGGAATTAAGCTTGGGGATGCTGATACGTCTCCAAAGTATCTATAATTTATGAAGTATTGATGCCATGTTTACAACAATTTTATATGGTTTTGGTATGATTTGCATGGAACTAACCCGAACTGACACTATTTTCAGCATAACTACCGTGATGTTGTTTTTTATGCAGAAATGAAAGTTCTCCAAATGAGCTAAAACTTTTTGATGATTTTTTTGGAACAAAAGAGAACCCCGAAGCTTCGTGGGAGGGCCGGAAGATCCACGAGGAGGGCGCAACCCACCAGGGCACACCTGGTGGGCCTAGCTTGCCCCAATGGGTTGTGCTCACCTCAAGGCCCATCTTAGCGTGAAACCAATGCTAAAAATTTCTATAAATAGAGAAACCATCAGGGGTTAACTTAGATCGGAAGTTCCCTCATTGTTGGCCTCTGTAGCCACCGAAAACCAATCTTGACCCTGTTCCGGCACCCTGCTGGAGGGGGGAATCATCTCCGGTGGCCATCTTCATCATCTCGACGGCCACCATGATGAGGAGGGAGTATTCCACCCTCGGGGCTGAGGGTTTGTACCAGTAGCTATTGTTTAATCTCTCTCTCTCTCGTGTTCTTGAGATGTCACGATCTTGATGTATCGTGGGCTTTGTTAATATAGTCGGATCATACGGTGTTTCCCCCTCTCTATCTTATTGTGATAAATTGAGTTTTTCCCTTCGAGATTTCGTTGTTATTGGATTGAATACTTTTATGGATTTGAGAACACTTGATATATGTCTTCAATTGAATACCCGTGGTCCCAATGGGGTATCGTATTGATTCACTTGATATATGTTTTCGCACTCAACTCGCGGGTTCTCGAGGTGATATTGGGGTAATCTATGCATAGGGGTTGATGCACGTTCTTGTCTTTGTTTCTCCGGTAGAAATCTTGGGGCACTCTTTGAAGTTCTTTGTGTTGGATTGAGTGTTATGAATATGAATTTGCTTTGGTGTTATTTTAGTATGAACTCTAGGATAGATCAAACAGAAAGAATAGCTTTGTGATATTTTAGTATGAACTCTTGAATAGATCAAATGGTAATAATATCTTTGAGGTGGTTTCGTACCCTACAAACAATTTATTCTTATGTTCTTCGCTAGATAGGAACTTTGGAGTGTTTCTTCATCGCACTTTGAGGGGTGGTTATATGATCCAATTATATTAGCACTGCTGAGAGATTTCACTAGCGAAAGTACGAACCCTTGGCCTCATTTTCAAGCATTGCAATACCGTTTTTGTGCTCGTTTACTATTTGCTACCTTGCTGTTTTTATTTATTCAGATTATAAAAATATATTTCTACCATCAATATTACACTTTTATCACCATCTCTTCGCCGAACTAGCACCTATACAATTTGCCATTGTATTGGGTGTGTTGGGGACACAAGAGATTTCTTGTATTTGGTTGCAGGGTTGTTTGAGAGAGACCATCTTCATCCTACACCTCCCACGGATTGATAAACCTTAGGTCATCCACTTGAGGGAAAATTGCTACTGTCCTACAAAACTCTGCGCTTGGAGGCCCAACACGAGTCTACAAGAATAAAGTTGTGTAGTAGACATCAACGCATGCCCCCCCCAAGGGAGTAGTCCGAATTGGACTAGGGGAGGGGGCAGTGCCCCCCTTTCCTTCTCCTACTCCCTCTCCTTCCCCCTTTTCGCCCTCCGATAAAAGGAAGGGGCCGAATTGGACTAGGAGCCCAAGTGGGACTCCTCCCACTTGGGGCGCACCTAGGCCGGCCTCCTCCCCTCTCCCTCCTTTATATACGGGGGAGGGGGTGCCTCTAACACAGATCAATTGTTCCAAGCCGTGTGCGGCGCCCCCTCCATAGTTTGCTCCTCCGGTCATATTATCGTAGTGCTTAGGCGAAGCCCTACGCGGATCACTTCACCATCACCGTCACCATGCCATCGTGCTGATGAAACTCTCCCTCGACACTTTGCTGGATCAATAGTTCGAGGGATGTCATCGAGCTGAACGTGTGCAGAACTCGGAGGTGTCGTACAATTGGTACTTGATCGGTTGAATCGAGAAGACGTTCGACTACATCAACCGCGTTAAGTAAATGCTTCCGCTTTCGGTCTATGAGGGTACGTGGCCACACTCTCCCCCTCTCATTGCTATGCCTCTCCTAGATAGATCCTGCGTGATAGTAGGAATTTTTTTAAATTGCATGCTACGTTCCCCAACACTGGCCGGGGTTGGGTTGTCGAGGATGGTGTCCCTCCACATTCCAATTTACAAGCTCACCACCTAAATGATTCTATAGTGCCTTCTGTTTATCTTAGTAATATGCTAATATAGGGGTTAGCTCGGTCTACTACTTAAGAGATGGTGGATTTTGGTGGCGATGCAGTAATTACTTCGACATCAGATCAGGAGTTAAAGTAATTTCCAATAGTCGAAGGGATATTTTGCGTGTGTTGGATATAAATTTCCTTTGGGTAAGGAGTATAAGCTGCTTATATGCTTGCTTGTTGAGGAAGTGTTGCATACTTCTGTGAGTTGATGCGACACATCAAAGAAGTACTACTACTAATAGTACTCGCCCGATTGAGCACCAGGGATACCAAGCTCATGTCGTGTTGGTGCTGTGTGCGGTCCGCACATTAACCAAAACATCGCGCCTCCAGCTGAGCCTCCACGTTTTAAACTTCTCAATCTCAAGGCCAAGGAGCAGCGTGAACCTATATATCTCTCTCTGATGGTTGAGAACACTGTAATTCGTAACTACAGATGCATGTGTGAGAGAGGATGAGTGCGTGCGTCCACCTCTTCTTTTCATGTACAGCGTACTAAACACAATGTATATGGGTGGAATCGACCTAGATAGCTAGAGATGGTGCATGCGAGAAGTCCCGAGAGACTAGGTGTGTGCGTAGGAAATAGGGAGAGAGATGATGAAAGTGCTAGTGATCGACAAGAGGGGGTGAATAGGCGATTTTCAACAAAGTCTTCAAAACATGGAGTTTCGAAGACAAACGATAGAAATAAACATATTACCATGCAGCGGAAGGTAGACTACACTAAGCAAGCCATAGTCAAGTATTCAATGAAGTGAAAGCACAATGACTAATGGCAGCTTGGCAGTATGGATCCTGGTAGGAAGATAGTATGAAGCCAATCAGAACAAGCAGTCACTCAGTGAAGAAAAGATAATGCAAACAGACAATGACTTCAAGGACCAACTGTAAATAAAGAGATGGGAAGGATAGAACCAGTGACTCGTTGAAGACAATGATTTGTTGGACCAGTTCCAGTTGCTGTGACAACTGTACATCTGGTTAGGGAGGCTGAGATTCAACTCAGAAGACCGTGTCTTCACCTTATTCCCCTTGAGCTAAGGACACCCAGTCCTCGCCAATCACTCTAGTAAGTCTTCAAGGCAGACTTCCAAACCTTCACAGACTTTGTTCACCGGCAATCCACAATGACTCTTGGATGCTAGAACGCGACGCCTAACTCGGCTGGAGGATTCACAGTCCTCAAGTGTAATAAGTCTTTAGATCACACAGACAGGAAGACTTAAGTGATGCCTAACACTCTTTGGCTCTGGTGTTTAGGGCTTTATCCTCGCAAGGAATTCTTTCTCAAAGGCTTCGAGGTGGGTTGCTCTCAAACGACAAAAGCCGTACACTAACTCTGAGTAGCCAACCATTTATGGTTGTAGGGGGTGGGCTATTTATAGCCACTAGGCAACCCGACCTGATTTGTCTGAAATGACCCTGGGTCATTAAGGAACTGACACGTGTTCCCAACGGTCAGATTTCAAACACACACGACAACTTTACTTGGGCTACAAGCAAAGCTGACTTATCCACTCTGATAGATTGCTCTCATTAGTCTTCACTCGAAGACATAGGATTTTGGTTAAGCATCACTTCAGTCATTCTGACTGGTTCTCTTGGACCCCACTTAACAGTACGGTGGTTCCTATGACTCAACAAAAGAAAAAGAACGACGAAACAACTAAGTCTTCGTGCTCCATAGTCTTCACGCGATGTCTTCTCTTGTCATAGTCTTCAATGTGAATGTCTTCACATACCACTTTGACTTCAATGTCTTCATACATTTTTAGGGGTCATCTCTGGTAGGAAAACCGAAATCAATGAGGGACTTCTACCTGTGTTATCCTGCAATTCTCACAAACACATTAGTCCCTCAACCAGGTTTGTCATCAATACTCCAAAACCAACTAGGGGTGGCACTAGATGCACTTACAATCTCCCCCTTCTGGTGATTGATGACAAACTGGTTGAAGTTTTCAACGGGGAATAAATTATGTGAAATTGTAAAGGATAGGATATTGTCTTCATAAGTTGCAAAGGCTCCCCCTGAAGATGTGCATATAAGTACTTTGCTCTTGGAATGCAAATGCACATGGCGGGTTGTACTTGTGGAGATCCTCTTCAACCTATGATGACAATTCATCATGCATGATATGATGTAACGAAGATAATGACATGCATATTGGAAAATGGACGTCTGCAAAATGACCTAAGTGTGGAATTTATCATCGCACATGCGGAATTTATCATCGCATCACAGAATAGCAAATAAGTAGCAGACGACCATCGAGTTTAAGTGTTACAACTCAAAGAAACCAAATGTATCGAAAAGCAGAGAGTTGTAAGCACTTGGCAAAAGTAGCAAAAAGTAAAAGCAACCACCCATATGGACCCGCTTGAAGACTATCAACTCATATTGCTTCTCCCCCTTTTTTCAGTAAGGACCAAAAAGGTTTGAAGACATAGAGCGCCTACTCGTTCCCATGAGGTGCAGGCGAGGCAGCAGGATCGTCGTTGAGGTCCGGTGGTGCAGAAGAACTTGGTGCAGTGTCGACACGCGCTGAAGTTGGAGGAGGTGAAGTTGCATCATCTTGGTCATCGATGACTCTGGCATTCACTGTCGCAGCTGAGGATGAATAGTCAGAGTCTTCAAGTGAGGGAGTCCACGCAAGTGAGCATTCCTTGGAGGAGTTGAGTCAAACTTGAATCTTTCGGTGAAGCCATCGTCCTGCAGATCAGCTTCAGCACTAAGCAATGTCAAACTCTTCCAAGACCTCTGACAGGTTTCATGAGTAACAAAGGCATTCTTGGTGGCAAGATTGCGAAATGCGATTGACATCCACCAAGAGGCTTTGCATCTGACGCTTAAGCCAGTCATGGTTTGTCCTGTTTCTGGTGTAGCGCGACGAGAAGCTCTAGGTCATTTAGGACACGAGATCGCCTTTGAGGCCTTTGCGCAATGGTCCTACCAGTGGCGTCAGTTTGAGCGCGAGGGGCACGTGTGTTGCCAGCAAGAGGATAAACACGAGAAACTGCTGGAACTCATTCAATAGGATGGGTGAAGCTTTGGTGATCAACATTGTGAAGATAAATGGGATCCTTAGCCGGCTCTGGGTAAATAGCTTCAACTGACAGATCAACCTCTGGCAAGAATATAAGATGATTGCGTGCAGACGGCTTATAGTTGAAGGCAGAGTGACGCTTGATAAGACGCATGACCCATGGAGCATAGAATTTCAACCAAAAAATGTCGGAGCCAGATGCAGCCAACTACCTGATGAAGAAGTCTTGAGCATTGAAGCTGATGCCATTGAAGATATAGAAAACCAAAGTCTTCATTGCTCCTTCAAGCTTCGCTGTAGATGAGTGTCCTTTGACAGGCCATAGAGTCTTCCTGATGATATGGTAAATGGTTCGAGGCAGGTACTCTAGGTCTTCAACAAAGAACTCAGATGGGTATTCTGCATCATGAGGCAGAGGCTTCATCATGCTCAGCATTTGACTCATGTTGGGTTCTGGCTTCTGAAAAATGCTTTCTAAGGCATTCTGGTGTTGTTGACAACCTGGTTCATAGTATTCACCAGGAGTGGGCAGGCCTGTGAGCTCAATGATATCAAGAGCTTTGGCTTCATGATGGACATTTCATGTCATCCACTCAAGGACCCAAGTCTTCGGATCCCTGTTGTAATCTTGAATGTGAAGAGTTGCATAGAACTGTAGCAGAAGATCTTCATTCCAGTGTTCCTTATCGGTGACAAACTGCAGTAGTCCAGCATCTCTGAAGCAATCCAACGCTTCTTCAAGACAGGGCAGGCCAGCTATAGCTTCAGAGTCGAGGCACATATGTGGAAATATGCGCCCTTGATTGTATAGGACGCAGGAATAGTAGATGCACTGCTGATAGCTCCAGAACCGATCTGATGAAATGCGAGGTTTGGTATAAGGGTTCTTGGCGCTGTTGAAGAAGGTGTTATGTGCCACGAGGCCATTCACATTGAAGACCCCAGGTAAAGTTGCAGTGCCTGGGAATCATGGAAGTCTTGGCTTGGGCTTTTGGACTTGAGGTCTGTGCTCGACATGATACTCAAATTGTGGACCCGCAGCAGGTGGAGGCACCAGAATGGGCCAGCGGACCATAACAGGCTGACCACGATCAAATGCCAGCTCAATTGTATGAGGTCTTGGAGGGGGAACAAGAGCATTGGCATTGTCATCACGGGCTTCAGGGGCTACATTGACTTCAGGTCCTTGCACTTTAGGTGCTTCAGCAGTGGCTTCGGGCGCTGCAGTGGCTTTAGGCGCTTGTACTTCAGGTGCTTCAGCAGTGGCTTCAGGCGCCGGATTAGCTTCAGCCATGACAACGTCATTGGCTTCAGCGGTGATGTTGGTGGCTGCCTCAAGATTGTTAACCTCCACTTCAGAAGCTAGAGGGTCGGACACGTTCTCCTCGAGAACAACATCTTGGTGGGATGGGGGGTGTAACAACTCTGTCTGCTTCAACTCTTGGTTCTTCTTCTTCATCGGCTGATGCAGCCGGAATATCTTCAGCCATTTTGGCTTCAGACTCAGATACGTGCATAGTGGGAGTGACTTGGGGCCTTGGTCCTTTGTGAAGCCTGCGTAATGCCGGCGACGCTTGCGGAGATGGACTGTGCTGGGCCTCAAAGTCATCGTCATCTTGCACTGGTGAGGTAGCTTGCGGTTGGGGAGGATTTGGGGTGTCTTGTCATTGTGGGTGATCAGCCCACGAGGCATCCTGAGCAGTTGGCGTCAGAGGACGACCAATGCTGATGAGCTCGCTGTGCGTGAGCACAGGCGATGATACCAATTGGTGCTCGATCTGAGGAAGGACTTCATCATCTTCAACATTGTCGTGAGGACCAATGTCTTCAGCTGTGGTGGGGTCAACAGCTGGATTGTCTTCAGCTTCAGGAGCCTCTGGGGAAGCAGGCTCATGAACTATCACTTGGCGTTCTTTATTTTCAGACACAGGACGAGCCACTGAGATTGGCTCGACCTCAAGGGGCTCTGTGGGAGCAGCCCGATCTCTTTTCTTGGTTTTGCGTTTCTTAGTTGGAGGAGCATCATCAGTGGTGCCCTTGGTTTTGCGCTTTCTGGCTTCAGCTTCAGCTGCCCTTCTTTTCTTTAGTTCTGAAGCCACTGTGGGGACCTTAGGCTTCGAGCCTGTCATACTGGCTGGGAAGACAATTGGATGTACTTCCTGCCTTGGTGATTCGGGTTCTGTCACAGCTGGCTTCTTCTTCTCCTTGGCCGCCATTCTGGGGTCAATGCCTGGTCGCCCCAAGGCCTTGTGCTTTTCAGCTTCATTGTATCCTTGGACACATTTAGCAGCAAGATCCTTCATGCGCTCACGAGAACCTTTAGCTTCTTCGCATTTGGTTAGGAATGCTTCCTTAAGCTCATGCATCATGTGTCTGGAAAGTTCTGATGTCTTCAACATTGAGCTTGGCCATATGCTTCTTGAACTGAGCCTTTTCATAATCTATCTTATGCTTAGCTCAACAATCTTCTGAGCTAGAGCCAGCTCAGCAGCAATGGCTCCGTGGAAGGCGACGCTGAGGCCAATGGGAAGCTGAAGATCATCAAAGCTAACATTTGGGCTGTCAAACCACTCATCAATGAATGTGTTGATGATTTCAACATCAAAGAGAGGAAGGTCATTGAAGATTTCTGCCTCTTGCTTGCTCTTGATCACTACTCAAGAGCGTCATCGCCAAGATCGTTGTCGCTGGTGAGGAGTCCTGGATTAGGGGGTCTCCGGACAGCCGGACTATATCCTTTGGCCGAACTATTGGACTATGAAGATACAAGATTAAGACTTCGCCCCGTGTCCGGATAGGACTCTACTTGGAGTGGAAGGCAAGCTAGGCAGTACGGATATGGACATCTCCTCCTTTGTAACCGACCTTGTGTAACCCTAACGCTCTCTGGTGTCTATATAAACCGGAGGGTTTTAGTCCGTAGGACAACAGACAATCATACCATAGGCTAGCTTCTAGGGTTTAGCCTCTCCGATCTCGTGGTAGATCAACTCTTGTAATATTCATATCATCAAGAATAAATCAAGCAGGACGTAGGGTTTTACCTCCATCAAGAGGGCCCGACCCTGGATAAAACATCATGTCCCCTGCCTCCTGTTACCATCCGCCTAGACGCACAGTTCGGGCCCCCCTACCCGAGATCCGCCGGTTTTGACACTGACATTGGTGCTTTCATTGAGAGTTCCTCTATGTCGTCGCCGTTAGGCTTGATGGCTCCTACGATCATCGATAGCGATGCAGTCCATGGTGAGACTTTTCTCCCCGGACAGATCTTTGTGTTCGGCGGCTTCGCACTGCAGGCCCACTCGCTTGGCCATCTGGAGCAGATCGAAAGTTCCGCCCCTGGCATCAGGTCAGGTTTGGAAGCTTAAATTACACGGCCGATGCCCGCGGAGACTTGATCTTCGACGGATTCGAGCCCCGGCCTTGTGCGCCACTCGGTCACGATGGGTACGATTTAGCTCTGCCATCGGACCGTATTCAGGAGATCGCACTGGTAGCCGCTCCGAGCCTCAATTCGGAGCTAGTTGCGCCATCCATGGATGGGTGGATAGACCCCGTCACAGAGGCCGTATCCTCAGCGAAGATCGAGCCGAATATAGACCTTACCCTGCACGAGAGCCGTGTTGTCAGACTGCCGGATCCTTCTCCGTCCACGGACTCCGAACCGCCTGCGCCCGTTCCTAGCGAATCTGATTGGGTCCCGATCATGGAGTTTACCTCCGCGGATATTTTTTAGCACTCGCCCTTTGGCGACATACTGAACTCATTAAGGTCTCTCTCCTTGTCAGGAGGATCCTGGCCGAACTATGTCCGGCAGGATTGGGATGCGGATGACAAAGAAATTCGCTGCCCACCCACCACCCACTTAGTAGCCACTGTTGACGACTTAACTGACATGCTCGACTTCGAATCTGAAGACATCGACGGTATGGACGACGATGCGGGAGACGAAGAGGAACCACTGCCCACAGGGCACTGGACAGCCACCTCATCATACAATATATACATGGTGGACACACCCAAAGAAGGTAATGGCGACGAGACAGCGGAGGATGACCCCTCCAAGAAGCAACCCAAGCGCGTACGTCAGTGGCACCACTCTAAGTCCCGCCAAAGCAAAAGCGGTGATACCGGCACAGGAGATAATAGCACTCTAGATAGTGCCGAAGATGGCAATAATCCCCTCCAGCACGATTTAGGGCAGGAGGATGGAGAGGCTAGCCCTCCTGAGAGAGCGGCAAAGGAGGAGGATGACAATTACATGCCTCCCTCCGAAGATGAGGCAAGCCTCGACGATGACGAATTCGTCGTGCCAGAGGATCCCGTCGAACAAGAGTGCTTCAAGCGCCGGCTTATAGCCACAGCAAATAGCCTTAAGAAGAAGCAGCAGCAGCTTCAAGCTGATCAAGATCTACTAGCTGACAAATGGACTGAAGTCCTGCGGCCGAGGAATATAAACTCGAACGCCCCTCCAAGAGTTACCCAAAATGCAGGTTGCTACCCCGACTGGAGGAAGAAGCGTATGATGCGGCTGATCGGCCACCCCGTGGCCGCGACAGAGAGGCATTCCAGCCAAAAGCTCAGCCTGCACCCCGATGCCATTCAAATAAAAAGGCATGGGGAAATACGCCAGACCTGCGAGAAGTATTGGAGGACAAAGCAACACATGCAAGATCGATCTACGGATCACGAGGGCACGCCACTACGCGAGACGATAATCGTCATGCCGGATACAACAAAAGTAAATCCATTCGGGCCGAGCACAGTGGGCAAGACTCATTGGAGCTGCGTCGCGATATAGCCCAGTACAGAGGCGCCGCACACCCCTTATGCTTCACAGACGAAGTAATGGATCATCAAATCCTAGAGGGTTTCAAACCCATAAATATAGAATCATACGACGGCACAACAGATCCTGCGGTATGGATCGAGGATTTCCTCCTGCATATCCACATGGCACGCGGTGATGATCTACACGCCATTAAATACCTCCCACTCAAACTCAAAGGACCAGCTCGGCATTGGCTCAATAGCTTGCCAGCAGAGTCCATTGGCTGTTGGGAGGATCTGGAAGCCGCATTCCTCGACAACTTTCAGGGCACTTATGTGCGACCACCAGATGCCGATGACTTGAGCCACATAATTCAGCAGCTAGAGGAATCGGCCAGGCAATTGGACACAGTTCCTAACAAAGAAAAATCAAATCGTCGACTGTCCGGATGCAGAGGCCCTAGCAGCTTTCAAGACACAACATCCGACGAGTGGCTAGCCCGGCACCTTGGTCAGGAAAAGCCGAAATCTATGGCAGCCCTCACGACACTCATGACCCGCTTTTGTGCGGGAGAAGAGCTGGCTGGCTCGCAGTAATAACATATCAAAGAACCATGGTACTTCGGATACCAAGGACGGCGTAGCAGGTCACGTCGCAACAAACATAAGCGCCGCATTAACAGCGACAATACCGAGGATACGCAGTCAATGCCGGATTCAAAGGCTCTAAACCCGGTCAGCGGAAAAAGCCATTCAAAAGAAGCACTCCGGGCGTCCAGTTTGGACCGTACTCGATCGCTCGTGTCAAATACACGGCACCCCCGACAAGCCAGCCAACCACACCAATAGGGATTGTTGGGTTCAAGCAGGCCGGCAAGTTAATTGCCGAAAACAAAGATAAGGGGCCACATAGCGATGACGAGGAGGAGCCCCGGCAGCCGAACACCAGAGGACAGAAGAGGTTCCCCCCACAAGTGCGGACGGTGAACATGATATACGCAACCCACATCCCCAAGAGGGAGCGGAAGCGTGCGCTCAGGGACGTATATGTTGGAGCCAGTCGCCCCAAAGTTCAACCCATGGTCCTCCTGTCCGATCACCTTCGATCGCAGGGACCACCCCACTAGTATCCGTCATGGCGGATTCGCCGCACTGGTCCTAGACCCAATCATTGATGGATTTCACCTCACTCGAGTCCTTATGGATGGCGGCAGCAGCCTGAACCTGCTTTACCAGGACACAGTGCGCAAAATGGGTATAGACCCCTCAAGGATCAAACCCACAAAAACGACCTTTAAAGGCGTCATACCAGGTGTAGAGGCCCATTGCACAGGCTCAGTCACACTGGAAGTGGTCTTCGATCCCCGGATAACTTCCGAAGCGAAGAGTTAATATCTCTCTCTGG
>NC_053025.1:318189174-318210462 GCF_003073215.2 Triticum urartu | reverse complement strand
CTTTCAGGACTTCAATCTCTGGAAACACTGTCCGGCAGCTCTATTGCCGAACACATGATACAGCAACCAAGGAGGCCGACAACTACGGAATTCCCAGGTGGATTACAGATTTCATATAATTCCTCAGCTCGCCCTTGGAAGGGACATAGTCCTACTCTTTTGCTTATTACACTATCTGTATCACTCTGCTTTAATGCAATTTTTTAATATACAATGCATGACATTACGACTATTATCGCATTTTTGTTATATGTATACATATCTATGTGTTCATTAATGACGCCTAGCAACCGTACACTCTGGTACGGCCAATGCACCAGGGGCTTACGTACCCACAATATGGTGTGAAAAGTCCGAACACTTTCACAAGTGCGGCACCCCGAACTTATAGCATTATATGCATCAGCTCCGAATCATGTCTTTGGTCAAATGTTGGGTTTGCCCGGCTCCTATGTTTTGGTACCTTACGTTCCGCTCTATCGGCTAAGGTAGCGCTAGGAGAACTACTGCGGATTGTGCCCCGGTTCTGCCGGGCCGAGCACCTCAGTAGAGAAAGCTAAAACTGACTGTCATGATAAGGCGAGAGACTGGTCGCTGTTCGGCGAGGTTTTTCGAGTCCCTAAAGACTTATGCCGCTTAGGGCGAGGGCCGGCTCGTCCGGCTTACAGGCGTGTATCGCGCCCCGAATTTGGCCTTCTGAATACCAGGGGCTTCGCCGAAATTTAAAATTATAGAATTCTATGGCTAAGTGAGAGTGATAAAGCATTATTAGTCCGGTTGCCTTGTTCGTTGTGCTGAGCACCTCCCTCGAAGGACCCAAACATGGGAACAAGAGTGCTCAGGTTTATCCCGAACACCCCAGCACTCGTGGTATGGGGGCAGAAGCCGAGGACTAGCCATCTCTCAGATTGGATAAACAGCCAAACAGAAGGTAATATTTTAAATTCACACAAGCGTTGCATAGCGCATATGAAACAAGTTTTCATCACACAGGATACAAAACGAGCAAGTCTCATTCAAATATTACATTTTGTGAACACTCATCCGCGATAAGACGGGCGCCCGGCAGAACACCCTCGTAGTACATCTCGGGGTGGCGGTGCTCCTTGCCCTCCGGCGGCCCCTCCTTGATAAGCTTCACGGCGTCTAGCTTGACCCACTGCGTTTTCACACGGGCGAAGGCCCGGCGTGCACCTTCAATGCAGACGGATCGCTTGACGACCTCCAGCCGTGGGCAGGCATCCACAAGCCGCCTCACCAGGCCGAAGAAGCTTCGGAAGGGCATCGCCAGGCCACAACCGGACTATGAAGCCCTTCATGGCCTGATCGGCCGCCTTATGTAGCTCGGCCATCTGCTTCAGCTGGTCGCTCATGGCACCGGATGTTCGGCCTCAGCATACTGAGACCAGAACAGCTTCTCGTCGAGCTCCCGTCCCTGCCGTAGAATTGTGCGGCATCGGACACACTGCGGGGCAAATCTGCGAATGCTCCTGAAGAGCTCCGGATTCGGGTAAGTAATCGGTAATTCACCTTTACATGCTTGCTTTGCATATAGAAAGCCTTACCCGCCGCTATCTTCTTCATCGCGTCGATCTCCTGAAGGGCCTTCTGGGCCTTCGGGCCTTGGCACTCTTCGCGCTCTCACGGGCCGCGGCAAGCTCAGACTCTTCGCGTCTTCAAGTCAAGCTCCAACGCCTCGTGCTTCGTCACGAGAGCCTGGAGCTCTTGCTGCACCTCGCCCACCCGAGCCTCGTGCCTCTCTCGCTCGGTGCGCTCCTGGGCCGCCTTCTCTTCGGCCTGGGAAGCGCTTGCTTCAGGGTCGCCACCTCGGTCGTGGCCCCTGGCAAACATACAATAATCCTGTCATTTAGCAATCGCGTCCTTTTTCTCATCTATAGACGGGGTATTACTTACCCTTGTTCTCCTCGAGCTGCCTCTTAGCAAGGCCGAGCTCTTCTGGGACCCCTCGAGGGCCTCCTTCAGTACAGCGACCTCCGCCGTTAGTGCGGCGGACGCCAGCAGCGAAGCCTGCATATGCATATTGACATACTTATATTAGACTCCTAGCGATATTATTTGATCTCTATTCGGCTTTTCTCTATGAACACCGAACAAAGCCAGGGGCTACTGTCTATGCGGTAATATTTCTACTACATTTTAATACACTTACCTCGAAGCCTGTTAGAAGGCTAGTACAGGCTTCAGTCAATCCGCTCTTGGCGGACTGAACCTTCTGGATCACCGCACTCATGATAGTGCGGTGCTCCTCCTCGATGGAAGCGCTGCGAAGACGCTTCCAACATAGTGTCCGGCGCCTCTGGATGGACAGAGGTCACCGGCACAGGCGTCTCACCCTCCTTAGAAGGGGACCGCCTACCCGAGCTCGGAAGCCGTTGGAGGGTCCGGCGCGGTGTTCGGCTGAGGGCCGAACTCGGAGCTCTCGGGGACCCCGTCCCCTCGGCTCCCGGAGTCCGGAAGGTCGCCTTGAGGCGCCTCCGGGACTGTCCCCCCTCGATCCGGTGCCTCTTGAGACAGCACCTCGGTGTCGTCGGCTGGATGAGGGGAGGTGGCGGTCGGGACTGGATCGCTATCCATGTCCGACGAGCCCAGGGAGCCGTCCGAGGATACCTCGATATTGGCTCGGGGCGGCCTGCACAATTGAGTTCGGCGTTAGGGAAAGCAATGCGACAAAGGAATCCTATGGGTTACTTTGGTATCCGAATACTTACGATCTCCCCTGGGGCTTGCCCCTGGGCAACCACTCGTCTTCACTTTCAGTCGGCGGCGGTGGAGCTGTCCGGAAGGAGCGTCCTTCCCTTCTTGGACCCTCCGGCCTCCCCAGTTGGGGCGGCCTTCCTTTTCTTGTCTCCCATCGGTGGGGGAGCCTCTTCTTCCTCTTCCTCGTCTTCGGGGGAAGAGTGCCGCAGAGTCATCGGACGGTGAGTCCGACGACGCCTGGCGTCGGGAACTCTTTCGAGCTCCCTTGGCCTTCTTGGTCTTCTCCGGCACCTTATAAGGGGCCGGAGTCAGCATCTTCGTCAGAAGAGCGTCTGCGGGGCCTTCAGGCAAGGGAGCCGGACAGTCGATCTGTCCGGCCATCTTCTGCCAGTCCTGTTAAACACGGGAGTTTAGATCCCGCATAGAGTCAATCTGTATAGAAAATAAGTATCCTGTAAAAGGTAAAACAGCTTACCGCACTGGCTTGGCGCTTCGCGCTGAATCCGCAATCCTCAGTAATGGGGGGAGGGACCGCGGCGCCCTTGAACAGCACCCTCCAGGCATCTTCATGAGTCGTGTCGAAGAGCCTGTTCAGAGTTCGGTGTTGCGCCGGATTGAACTCCCACAAGGTAAACTCCCGTTGTTGGCACGGGAGTATCCGGGGACGAGCATAACCTGGACTATGTTGACAAGCTTGAGCTTCTTATCCACCATGTTCTGAATACATGACTGGAGTCCGGTCAGCTCTTTTGAATTACCCCCAGGACAGGCCCTTCTCTTTCCAGGAGGTGAGCCGCATGGGGATGCCAGATCGGAACTCGGGGGCCGCTACCCATGCGGGGTCGCGCGGCTCGGTGATATAGAACCACCCCGATTGCCACCCCTTTATGGTGTCCACGAAGGTGCCCTCGAGCCAGTGATGTTGGGCATCTTGCCCACCATGGCGCCTCCGCACTCTGCCTGGCGGCCGCTCACTACCTTCGGCTTGACATTGAAGGTCTTCAGCCATAAGCCGAAGTGGGGCTTGATGCGGAGGAAGGCCTCGCACACGACGATAAACGCCGAGATGTTGAGGATGAAGTTCGGGGCCAGATCATGGAAATCCAGGCCATAATAAAACATGAGCCCCGGATGAAGGGATGGAGAGGGAATCCCAGTCCACGGAGGAAATGGGTGAGGAATACCACCCTCTCATGGGGCTCTGGGGGTGGGGATGAGCTGTCCCTCATCTGGGAGCCGGTGCGCGATGTCGTCGGGCAGGTATCCGGCTCTCCTCAGTTTCTTGACGTCTCCCTCCGTGACGGAGGAGACCATCCACTTGCCTCCCGCTCCGGACATGGTTGGAGAAGGTTGAGATGGAAGTGAGGACTTGGGCGCTAGAGCTCGAGATGCGGGAGCGGATGAGCAGAGGAGGAAGAAGGCGTGGATAGAAAGGTGAATCCTTATCCCTTTATATGGGCGGACAAAATTAAACGTCCCCACTTGCCTAGTAAAACTCGCTTATCCCCCAAGCGCCGCAATTGATGGCGCGGTTGGGTTACCCACGCCCGTATTGATGAGAATCCCGTAATAAGGGGACACGATCTCTGCTTTGACAAGACGTGTCGAAAAACTGCCTCGCGTTATGTGCGGGGCTGGTTAAAAGAAACGGTTCGAATAGTCACCGGGCCATGACATGACGTCATGTTGCCAAAACAAGCTAGCGGATTAGATCTGCGAAAACGTTATTCTCTCTGCGGTGGAATGTGGAACTTATGTTTTGCAGGGTCGGACACTATCCTCGTATTCAATTCTTCTGTAATGTATTCGGAGAAGGAACCCGCCTTGCAATGCCGAAGACAACTGCGCGCCGGACTCATCGTCATTGAAGCCTGGTTCAGGGGCTACTGAGGGAGTCCTGGATTAGGGGGTCTCCGGACAGCCGGACTATCTCCATTGGCCGGACTGTTAGACTATGAAGATACAAGATTGAAGACTTCGTCTCGTGTCGGATGGGACTCTACTTGGCGTGGAAGGCAAGCTAGGAAATACGTATATGGATATCTCCTCCTTTGTAACCGACCTTGTGTAACCCTAACCCTCTTCGGTGTCTATATAAACCGAAGGGTTTTAGTCCGTAGGACAACATCACAACATACAATCATACCATAGGCTAGCTTCTAGGGTTTAGCCTCTCTGATCTCGTGGTAGATCTACTCTTGTAACACCCATATCTTCAATATTAATCAAGCAGGACGTAGGGTTTTACCTCCATCAAGAGGGCCTGAACCTGGGTAAAACTTCGTGTCCCTTGCCTCCTGTTACCATCCGGCCTAGACGCACAGTTCGGGACCCCCTACCTGAGATCCGCCGGTTTTGACACCGACAGCTATATATACCCCTCCATCCACTCTTCACTCGTGGAGAGAGCCATCAGAACATGCCTACACTTCCAACATATATTTTCCGAGAGAGAACCACCTACACTTGTGTTGAGGTCAAGATATTCCATTCCAACCACATAAATCTTGATCTCTAGCCTTCCCCAAGTTGCCTTCCACTCAAATCATCTTTCCACCAAACCATATCCTATGAGAGAGAGTTGAGTGTTGGGGATACTATCATTTGAAGCAAAAGAGCAAAGAGTTCATCATCAACACACCATTTGTTACCTCTTGGAGAGTGGTGTCTCCTAGATTGGTTAGGTGTCACTTGGGAGCCTCCGTCAAGATTGTGGAGTTGAACCAAGGAGTCTGTAATGGCAAGGAGATCGCCTACTTCGTGAAGATCTACCCTAGTGAGGCAAGTCCTTCGTGGGCGACGACCATGGTGTTATAGACAAGGTTGCTTCTTCATGGACCCTTTGTGGGTGGAGCCCTCCGTGGACTCGCCCGACCGTTACCCTTCGTGGGTTGAAGTCTCCATCAACGTGGATGTACGATAGCACCACCTATCGGAACCTGATACCTCGCCAACGTATCTATAATTTTTGATTGCTCCATGTTATATTACCTACTGTTTTGGACTATATTGGGCTTTATTTTCCACTTTTATATTATTTTTGGGACTAACCTATTAACCAGAGGCCCAGCCCACAATTGTTGTTTTTTGCCTATTTCAGTGTTTCGGAGAAACAGAATATCAAACGGAGTCCAAATGGAATGAAACCTTCGGGAACGCGATTTTCTCATCAGATAAGACCCAGGAGACTTGGACCCTCCGCCAAGAAAGCCACGAGGCGGTCACGAGGGTGGAGGGCGCCCCCCCCTAGTGCGCGCCCCTGCCTCGTGGGCCCCTCGAAGCTCCACCGACGTACTCCTTACTCCTATATATACCTACGTACCCCCGATCAGATACGGAGCAAAAAACCTAATTCCACCGCCGCAACTTCTGTATCCACGAGATCCCATCTTGGGGCCTGTTCTGGAGCTCCGCCGGAGGGGGCATCGATCATGGAGGGCTTCTACATCATTATTTAAGCCCTTCCGATGAAGTGTGAGTAGTTTACTACAGACCTACGGATCCATAGTTAGTAGCGAGATGGCTTCTTCTCTCTTTTTGGATCTCAATACAATGTTCCCCCCTCTCTCGTGGAGATCTATTCGATGTAATCTTATTTTTGTGGTGTGTTTGTTGAGACCGATGAATTGTGGGTTTATGATCCAGTCTATCTATGAATAATATTTGAATCTTCTCTGAATTCTTTTATGTATGATTGGTTATCTTTGCAAGTCTCTTCGAATTATCAGTTTGGTTTGGCCTACTAGATTGATTTTTCTTGCCATGGGAGAAGTGCTTAGCTTTGCGTTCGATCTTGCGGTGTCCTTTCCCAGTGACAGAAGGGGCAGCAAGGCACGTATTGTATTGTTGCCATCGAGGATAACAAGATGGGTTTTTTTATCATATTGCATGAAACTATCCCTCTACATCATGTCATCTTGCTTAAGGCGTTACTCTGTTTTTAACTTAATACTCTAGATGGATGCTGGATAGTGGTCGATGAGTGGAGTAATAGTAGTAGATGCAGGCAGGAGTCGGTCTACTTGTCTCAGACGTGATGCCTATATACATGATCATATCTAGATATTCTCATAACTATGCTCAATTCTGTCAATTGCTCGACAGTAATTTGTTCACCCACCATATAATACTTATGCTCTTGAGAGAAGCCACTAGTGAAACCTATGGCCCCCGGGTCTCTTTCTCATCATATAATCTCCATCACTTTATTATTGCTTTGCTTTTTTACTTTGCCTTTTACTTTTTACTTTGCATCTCTATACCAAAAATACCAAAAATATTATTTATCATCTCTATCAGATCTCACTTTCGTAAGTGACCGTGAAGGGATTGACAACCCCTAAGCGCGTTGGTTGCGTTGAGCTATTGTTTTTGTGTAGGTACGAGGGACTCGCGCGTAGCCTCCTACTGGATTGATACCTTGGTTCTCAAAAACTGAGGGAAATACTTACGCTACTTTGCTGCATCATCCTCTCCTCTTCGGGGAAATCCAACGCAGTGCTCAAGAGGTAGCAAGAAGAATTTTCTGGCGCCGTTGCCGGGGAGTCTGCGCAAAAGTCAATACCAAGTACCCATCACAATCCCTATCTCCCGCATTACATTATTTTCCATTTGCCTCTCGTTTCCTCTACCCCACTTCACCCTTGCCGTTTTATTCGCCCTCCCTCTCTCTCTCTCTATCCTCCTCTTTCTCTATTTGCCTCTTTTGCCCGTTTGCTTTTGTTTGCTCGTGTGTTGGATTGCTTGTTTGTCGCGATGGCTCAAGATAATACCAAATTGTGTGACTTCACCAATACCAACATAATGATTTCCTTAGCACTCCGATTGCTCCTCTTACCGATGCTGAATCTTGTGAAATTAATGCTGCTTTGCTGAATCTTGTCATGAAAGATCCGTTCTCCGGCCTTCCTAGTGAAGATGCCGCTACCCATCTTAATAGCTTCGTTGATTTGTGTGACATGCAAAAGAAGAAAAGATGTCGATAATGATATTGTTAAATTGAAGCTATTTCCTTTTTCGCTTAGAGATCGTGCTAAAGCTTGGTTTTCATCTTTGCCTAAAAATAGTATTGATTCATGGAACAAGTGCAAAGATGCTTTTATCTCTAAGTATTTTCCTCCCGCTAAGATCATCTCTCTTAGAAACGATATTATGAATTTTAAGCAACTTGATCATGAACATGTTGCACAAGCTTGGGAGAGAATGAAATTAATGATACGTAATTGCCCTACTCATGGTTTGAATTTGTGGATGATTATACAAAAAATTTTGCCGGATTGAATTTTGCTTCTAGAAATCTTTTAGATTCGGCCGCGGGAGGCACTTTTATGGAAATCACTTTAGGAGATGCTACTAAACTCCTAGATAATATTATGGTTAATTATTCTCAATGGCACTGAAAGATCACTAATAAAAAAGTGCATGCGATAGAAGAAATTAATGTTTGAGTGGAAAGATGGATGAACTTATGAAATTATTTGCTACTAAGAGTGTTTCTCTGATCCTAATGATATGCCTTTGTCTACTTTGATTGAGAATAATAATGAATCTATGGATGTGAATTTTGTTGGTAGGAACAATTTTGGTAACAACGCGTATAGAGGAAATTTCAACTCTAGGCCTTATCCTAGTAATCCCTCTAATAATTATGGTAATTCCTACAACAATTCTTATGGAAATTATAATAAGATGCCCTCTGATTTTGAATCTAATATTAAAGAATTTATTTCTTCGCAAAAGAATTTTAATGCTATGATTGAAGAAAAATTGCTTAAGATTGATGATTTGGCTAGGAACGTTGATAGAATTTCTCTTGATGTTGATTCTTTAAAGCTTAGATCTATTACTCCTAAGCATGATATCAATGAGTCTCTCAAAGCCATGAGAATTTCCATTGATGAGTGCAAGGAAAGAACCGCTAGGACGCGTGCTATGAAAGATGCCTTTATTAAAGCGTGTTCTTCCAATTCCTATGAAAATAAAGATGAAGATCTAAAAGTTATTGATGTGTCCCCTATTAAATCTTTGTTTTGCAATATTAATCTTGATAATGATGGGACTGAATATGATCCACCTTTACCTAGAAGGCGTTCTAAAAATTCGGAGTATTTAGATCTTGATGGTGAAATTGATAAAAGTGGGATTAAAAGAAATAAAACCCTAGATGATGCTAAACCCACTATATTGGATTTCAAGGAATTTAATTATGAAAATTGCTCTTAATTGATTGTATTTCCTTGTTGCAATCCGTGCTAATCTCCTCATGCTTATAGTCAAAATAAAGCCTTTACCGAACATATCGTTGATGCCTTGATGCAATCTTATGAAGAAAAACTTGAGTTGAAAGTTTCTATCCCTAGAAAACTTTATGATGAGTGGGAACCTACTATTAAAATTAAAATTAAAGATTATGAGTTTTATGCTTTGTGTGATTTGGGTGCTAGTGTCTCTACTATTCCCAAAACTTTGTGTGATTTGCTAGATTTCCGTGATTTTGATGATTGCTCTCTAAACTTGCATCTTGCGGATTCCACTATTAAGAAACCTATGGGAAGAATTAATGATGTTCTTATTGTTGCAAATAGGAATTATGTGCCCGTAGATTTTATCATTCTTGATATAGATTGCAATCCTTCTTGCCCTATTATTCTCGGTAGACCTTTCCTTAGAACGGTTGGTGCAATTATTGATATGAAGGAAGGGAATATTAGATTTCAATTTCCATTAAAAAAGGGCATGGAACACTTCCCTAGAAAGAAAATAAAATTACCATATGAATCTATCATGAGAGCCACTTATGGATTGCCTACCAAAGATGGCAATACCTAGATCTATTCTTGCTTGTTATGCCTAGCTAGGGGCGTTAAACGATAGCGCTTGTTGGGAGGCAAACCCAATTTTATTTTTATTCCTTGATCTTTTGCTCCTGTTTAGTAATAAATAAATTATTTAGCCTCTGTTTTGGTTGTGTTTTTGTGTTTAATTAGTGTTTGTGCCAAGTAGAACCGTTGGGAAGACTTGGGGAAAGTCTTGTTGAACTTGCTGTAAAAAACAGAAACTTTAGCGCTCACGAGAACTGCTGTCATTTTTATTTGAGAGTGCTATTTAGTTAATTCTTTTTGAAGATGATTAATAGATAAATTCCTCACGTCCAGCAATTTATTTTAGAATTTTTGGGGTTCCAGATCTTGCGCTAGCTACAGATTACTACAGACTGTTCTGTTTTTGACAGATTCTGTTTTTCGTGTGTTGTTTGCTTATTTTGATGAATCTATGGCTAGTAAAATAGTTTATAAACCATAGAGAAGTTGGAATACAGTAGGTTTTAACACCAATATAAATAAAGAATGAGTTCATTACAGTACCTTGAAGTGGTCTTTTGTTTTCTTTCGCTAACGGAGCTCACGAGATTTTCTACTTTAAGTTTTGTGTTGTGAAGTTTTCAAGTTTTGGGTAAAGATTTGATGGATTATGGAACAAGGAGTGGCAAGAGCCTAAGCTTGGGGATGCCCATGGCACCCCCAAGATAATCTAAGGACACCTAAAAGCCAAAGCTTGGGGATGCCCCGGAAGGCATCCCCTCTTTCGTCTACTTCTATCGGTAACTTTACTTGGAGCTATATTTTTATTCACCACATGATATGTGTTTTGCTTGGAGCGTATTTTATGATTTGAGTCTTTGCTTGTTAGTCTACCACAATCATCCTTGCTGTACACACCTTTTGAGAGAGCCATACATAATTTGGAATTTGATAGAATACTCTATGTGCTTCACTTATATCTTTTGAGCTCTATAGTTTTACTCTAGTGCTTCACTTATATCTTTTGAGTTTTATAGTTTTGCTCTAGTGCTTCACTTATATCTTTTAGAGCACGTGGTGGATTTGTTTTATAGAAACTATTGATCTCTCATGCTTCACTTAGATTATTTTGAGAGTCTTAATAGCATGGTAATTTGCTTAATAAAATATGCTTGGTATTCAAGATTTGTAAAACTTTCTTTTGAGTGCGTTGAATACTAAGAAAAAATTGATGCTTGATAATTGTTTTGAGATATGAGGATGGTGATATTAGAGTCATGCTAGTTGAGTAGTTGTGAATTTGAGAAATGCTTGTGTTAAAGTTTGTGATTCCCGTAGCATGCACGTATGGTGAACCGTTATGTGATGAAGTCGGAGCATGATTTATTTATTGATTGTCTTCCTTATGAGTGGCGGTCGGGGACGAGCGATGGTCTTTTCCTACCAATCTATCCCCCTAGGAGCATGCGCGTAATACTTTGCTTTGATAACTTCTAGATTTTTGCAATAAGTATATGAGTTCTTTATGACTAATGTTGAGTCCATGGATTATACGCACTTTTCCTCCTTCCACCATTGCTAGCCTCTCTAATACCGCACACTTTTCGCCGGTATCATACACCCACCATATACCTTCCTCAAAACAGTCACCATACCTACCTATCATGGCATTTCCATAGCCATTCCGAGATATATTGCCATGCAACTTTCCACCGTTCCGTTCATTATGACACGCTCCATCATTGTCATATTGCTAGCATGATCATGTAGTTGACATCGTATTTGTGGCAAAGCCACCGTTCATAATTCTTTCATACATGTCACTCTTGATTCATTGCATATCCCGGTACACCGCCGGAGGCATTCATATAGAGTCATATTTTGTTCTAAGTATTGAGTTGTAATTGTTGAGTTGTAAGAAAAATAAAAAGTGTGATGATCATCATTTTTAGAGCATTGTCCCAAGTGAGGAAAGGATGATGGAGACTATGATTCCCCCACAAGTCGGGATGAGACTCCGGACGAAAAAAAAGAGGCCATAAAAAAGGCCCAAAAAAAAATGAGAGAAAAAGAGAGAAGGGACAATGTTACTATCCTTTTACCACACTTGTGCTTCAAAGTAGCACCATGATCTTCATGATAGAGAGTCTCTCATTCTGTCACTTTCATATACTAGTGGGAATTTTTCATTATAGAACTTGGCTTGTATATTCCAATGATGGGCTTCCTCAAAATGCCCTAGGTCTTCGTGAGCAAGCGAGTTGGATGCACACCCACTTAGTTTCTTTTGTTGAGCTTTCATATACTTATAGCTCTAGTGCATCCGTTGCATGGCAATCCCTACTCACTCACATTGATATCTATTGATGGGCATCTCCATAGCCCGTTGATACGCCTAGTTGATGTGAGACTATCTTCCCCTCTTTTTGTCTTCTCCACAACCACCATTCTATTCACATATAGTGCTATATCCATGGCTCACGCTCATGTATTGCGTGAAGATCGAAAAAAGGTTTTGAAAATGTCAAAAGTATGAACCTTTTCTTGGCTTGTCATCGGGGTTGTGCATGATTTAAATACTTTGTGTGGTGAAGATAGAGCATAGCCAGACTATATGATTTTGAAAAGTGCGTTATATCGACTAGAGGGGGGGTGAATAGGCGATTTTTATGAAAGTCTTCAAAACATGGAAGTTATGAAGACAAACGATAGAAATAAACCTATTACCTGCAGCGGAAGGTAGACTACACTAGGCAAGCCATAGTCAAGTATTCAATGGAGTGAAAGCACAATGACTAATAGCAGCAATGTAGTAAGGATCAGGTAGGAAGATATTATGAAGCCAACAGGAACACGCAGTCACTCAGTGAAGATAAAAGATAGTGCAATCATACAATGACTTCACAAGGACCAACAGTAAGTAAAGGGAAGGAAAGGATGAAACCAGTGACACGTTGAAGACAATGATTTGTTGGACCAGTTCCAGTTGCTGTGACAACTGTACGTCTGGTTAGGGCGGCTAGGTATTTAAACCTGAGGACACACAGTCCCGGACACCCAGTCCTGAACACGCAGCTCAGGACACCCAGTCCTCACCGTATTCCCCTTGAGCTAAGGTCACACAGACCTCGCCCAATCACTCTGGTAAGTCTTCAAGGTAGACTCCCAAACCTTCACAGACTTCGTTCACCGGCGATCCACAATGTCTCTTGGATGCTCAGAACGCGACGCCTAACCGGCTGGAGGATTCACAATCCTCAAGTGTA
Organism: Triticum urartu; assembly: GCF_003073215.2. Lineage (NCBI taxonomy): Eukaryota > Viridiplantae > Streptophyta > Magnoliopsida > Poales > Poaceae > Triticum > Triticum urartu. The sequence goes on along the minus strand of NC_053025.1, from coordinate 318,197,678 downwards.
ATAAGTCTTCAGATCACACAGACAAGAAGACTTAAGTGATGCCTAATTCTCTTTGGCTCTGGGTGGTTAGGGCTTTATCCTCGCAAGGAATTCTCTCTCAAAGGCTTCGAGGTGGGTTGCTCTCAAACGACAAAAGCCGTATACTAACTCTGAGCAGCCAACCATTTATGGTTGTAGGGGGTGGGCTATTTATAGCCACTAGGGCAACCTGAACCTGATTTGTCCGAAATGACCCTGGGTCACTAAGGAACTGACACGTGTTCCAACGGTCAGATTTCAAACTCACACAGGCAACTTTACTTGGGCTACAAGCAAAGCTGACTTGTCCGACTCTGGACAAGATTCGCTCTCATAGTCTTCACTCGAAGACATAGGTTTTGGTTAAGCATCACTTCAGTCATTCTGACTGGTTCTCTTGGACCCCACTTAACAGTACGGTGGTTCCTATGACTCAACAAAGAAAAAGAACTACGAAAGATCTAAGTCTTCGAGCTCCATAGGCTTCATATCGCAGTCTTCTCTTGTCATAGTCTTCAATGTGAATATCTTCCATATACCACCTTTGACTTCAATGTCTTCATACATTTTTAGGGGTCATCTCTGGTAGGAAAACCGAATCAATGAGGGACTTCTACCTGTGTTATCCTGCAATTCTCACAAACACATTAGTCCCTCAACTAGGTTTGTCGTCAATACTCCAAAACCAACTAGGGGTGGCACTAGATGCACTTACAATCTCCCCCTTTTTGGTGATTTGATGACAAACTAGTTGAAGTTTTCAACGGGGAATATAATATGTGAAATTGTAAAGGATCAGGAATTGTCTCCATAAGTTGCAAGGGCTCCCCGTGAAGATGTGCATATAAGTAGTTTGCTTTTGGAATGCAAATGCACATGGCAGGTTGTGCTTGTGGAGATCCTCTTCAACTTATGATGACAATCCACTATGCATGTGAAGGTATGTGAAGATAATGACATGCATAATGGAAAATGGACGTCTGCAAAATGATCTAAGTGCGGAATTTATCGTCGCACATGCGGAATTTATCATCGCATCACAAAATGGCAAATAGGTAGCAGACGACCATCGAGTTTAAGTGTTACAACTCAAAGAACCAAATGTATCAAAACGAGAGTTGTAAACACGAAGCAAAATATGAAGCACCCGCCCATATGGACCCGCTTGAAGACTATTAAACTCATATGCTTCTCCCCCTTTTGTCAGTAAGGACCAAAAAGGTTTGAAGACATAGAGCCTCTACTCGTTCCCATGAAGAGTAGGTGAAGCAGCAGGGTCGTTGGTGGTGTTCAGCGGTGCAGAAGAGCTTGGAGCAGCGTCGAAGCATGCTGAAGGAGGCGGCGGTGAAGTAGCATCGTCGTCATCCTCGATCACTTTGGCATTTACAGTTGCAGTAGAGGAAGAGAACTCAGAGTCTTCAAGAGATGGAGTTCGTCGCAGCACTGCCCTTCGAGGAGGTGTGGAGTCAAACTTGAAGCGCTCAGAGAAGCCATCCTCTTGAAGATCATCTTCAGAACACATCAGCGTCAGCCCTTTCCATGTGCGTCGAGAGGGGTTCATGAGCACAAAGCATTCTTGGTGGCAGATTGCGAATGGCGATTAAACATCCACCAAGAGGCTTTGCATTGACGCTTCAGCCAGTCATTGAATGCCTATCCTGTTTCTGATTAAGAGCACAAGAAGCTCTCGGTCATGAGAAACGACGTGCGCTTCTGGGTCGTGGGGCAGTTGTACTGTCAGTGGCTTCAGTGAGAGCAGGATGCGGTGCATGTAGTGCCAGCCAAAGGATTACACACGAGACTGCTTCAACTCCTTCAATGTTCTGAGAAAAACTTTGATGCTCTGCATTCTGAAGACTTAGAGGTTCCTTGGCAGGCTCAGGATAGATGGCTTCAATAGACATATCCACATCAGGCAGAAAAATCCGATGATTGCGAGCAGATGGCTGATATGAGATAGCGGAGTGAAGTTTGATCAGCCGCATTACCCATGGGGCGTAGAACTTCAAGCCAAACAGATCAGAGCCTGATGCAGCAAGTTGGCGAATGAAGAAGTCCTGTGCATTGAAGCATTTTCCATGAAGAATATAGAAGACCAAAGTCTTCATTGCACCTTCCAGCTTGGCATGTGGAGAGTGCCCTTTGATGGGCCAGAGAGTTCGCCTTATGATGTGATAAATAGTCCTTGGCAGATACTCTAGGTCTTCAACAAAGAACTCTTTGGGATATGCAGCATCTTGGGGTAATGGCTTCATCATACTGAGCATCTGACTCATGTTAGGTTCAGGCTTCTGAAAGATGCTCTCCACAGCTTCACTGTGAAGTTGACAGCCAGATTCGTAGAGATCGCCGGGAGTGGGTAGACCAGTGAGCTCAATGATGTCAAAGGCTTTGGCTTCGTGATGAACGTTTCCTGTCATCCACTCCAGGACCCAAGTCTTCGGATCTCTGTTATACCCGCGGATGTGAAGTGTGGCATAGAATTGGAGCAGCAACTCTTCATTCCAATGCTCTTGGTCAGTGACGAACGGCAGCAACCCAACCTCTTTGAAGCAATCCAGAGCTTCTTCCAGACAGGGCAGACCAGCTATTGCTTCAATGTCAAGACGCTTGTGTGGGAAGATGCGACCTTGATTGTAAAGAATGCAGGAGTAATAGCTTCGCTGCGGATAGCTCCAGAACCGATCAGATGATATTCTTTCCCTTGAGTAGGGGTTCCTGGAGCTATTGAAGAATGTGTTGTCTGCTCTGAAGCCATTGATATTGAAGGATCCAGGTGCTGATGCAGGACCTGGGAACCTGGGCAATCTTGGGATTGGCTTCTGTACCTGAGGCCTGTGCTCAACATGATAGTCGAACTGGGACCGGCAGCAGACTGCAGGAACAGAAGCAGTGGGATCAGTGGCTTCGCTGACTTCTGGTGCTTTTGTTGGTGAGGGCTCCACATTAGCTTCAGCCATGACAGCGTCAGTGGCTTCATGGTGTTGGTGGTGGCAGCCTCAAGATTTTCAACCTCCACTTGACGAGCTGGAGGGTCGGTCACAACCACGTTCTCCTCGAGAACCGCTTCTTGGTGGGACAGGGGAGTAGCAGCTTGTGGGACTTCTTCTTCATCGGCTGATGCAGCCGGAATGTCTTACAGCTTCAGCTTCAGACGCAGAGACTGGAGGCCTTGGTCCTTTGCGAAGCCTGCGCAACGCAGGCGACGCCTGTGTAGTTGGAGTTGGCTGGGCCTCAAAGTCTTCTTCCTCTTGTGGGCGATCAGCCCATGAAGCATCCTGAGCGATTGGCGTCAGAGGACGACCAATGCTGATGAGTTCGCTGTGCTCGAGCTGAGGAAGGACTGCACCATCTTCTACATGGTCATGGTGACCAATGTCTTCAGCAGCGATGGGATCAGCTGCTGGAAAGTCTTCAGCTTCATGAGCCTCTGTGAAAGCAGGCTCATGGATTGTCAGTTGCGTTCAGCGTCAGGAACCATGGAGATGGGTTCAACAATCAAGGGCTCTGTGGGAGCAGCCCGTTCTTTCTTGGTCTTCCTCTTCTTCTTGGAGGGGGCAGTAGGAGAGGCTTCAGGATGTTTCCTCTTCCTGGCTTCAGCCTCAGCAGTCCTCGTCTTCTTCAGCTCTGAAGCGGTTGACCGGGCTTTTGGCTTCGAGCCAGTCATTCTAGTTGGGAAGACAATGGGATCTGCTTCCTGCCTTGGTGCGAGAGGTTCGGTCCCACAATGGGCTTCTTCTTCTGCTTAGCAGCCATCCTGGGATCAATGCCCGGACGCCCAAGGGCCTTGCGCTTCTCAGCTTCGTTGTAGCCTTGCACACACTTGTCAGCCAGGCTCTTCATACGCTCCCGAGAACCCTGAGCTTCTGCGCGTTTCTTGAGAAAGGCTTCTTTGAGCTCGTGCAGCATAATCTTGAAGTTTTTCACCTCTTGCACGCTGAGCTTGGCCATATGCTTCTTGAACTGAGCCTTTTCATAGTCAATCTTTTGCTTCAGTTCGACGATGCGCTGAGCGAGGGCTAGCTCTGAAGCAATGGCGCCATGGAAGGCGACACTGAGGCCAATGGGTAGTTGCAGATCTTCGAAGCTGATGTTTGGCGTGTCAAACCACTCATCAATGAAGTTGTGGATGATTGTTACATCAAAGAGAGGCAGATCATTGAAGATTTCTGCTTCTTCTTTGCTCTTGATGAGTTGCTCAAGAGCGTCATCTGCAAGATCTTCATCACTTGACAGATCAATGGCATCATTGCGCAGAATGGCAGTAGCTGTTAGCTCTTGGCCGGTGTGTGGCAGAGGCATCTTGACCTTCTGGGGCTTGGAGATGCGTGACAAATCTTCAGACTGCACACTGTCTTCAGGAGGTGCAGTTGCCAGTGGCTTCGCCCTGAGATTTTTGGTGCAGAGGCCAGGCTTTGAAGCTTTTGGCTGCTTCAGCTTCTTTGGCTTCGGCGCTGCAGGCGCTTCATCTGATTCAGCGTCATCTGCATGCTCATTCACGGCTGTCCCTTGAACCACCATGTGAGTGATGAGACCTTCAAGGTTGTAGAAGGGCCCAAGAAGATTGGGTTCAGCTTCGCGAGTTCCATCGGCACGGGGAGCAGAGGGACCAGGGTTGAAGTCTAATCCCAAAGTTTCTTGTTCTGCTTCGCTGAGTTCTGGGCAAACTGGAAGTTGCGCTTAAACAGATTGTCGTCACGACACCATAGCAGGGACGATGGGTCAGCATCCGCAGGCTGTGGTCCACGGACCATGCAGGGATAGAAGCCTTGTTCAATGGCTTCATCTCTGGTCCTGGGTTGAAGATTTTTGTAGAGGATGTCTCCCCATGGTCGCTTGATGGCATTCTTTTCAGCATATTCCTTGGTCACAAATCTGTACTTGAACCACTGTTCTGCCCAATAGCGTCGAATCCATTGGATTCGTGTCTTGCGCTGATTGTAATCCTCTTCAGGATCTGTCTTGTACAGCTCTGAGAGGTCATCGGGCAGATCTCTTGATGTTTCTCCTCGACGCTTTCTGCCACCCTTCCTTGCTGATTTCTCTGAAGCCATGAACTTTAAACTGAAAGGCTTCAATACGTTCAAAGGCTTCAAAGGTTTTCGCTTGCTGGACAAACAGGAACTGGCTTCGGGAGAATTTATATGATGCTGTAAGAATTCTGCAAATGAATGCAGACTATGAGAACCAAGGGATTCTCCCACGGACATGTACCTGTGACAGCATTAAGGTGCGAGGGAAGGGGAAGAGGTCATATGCATTCTCAGAAGATTTTGAAGATAAATCAGTTTAGAAGACATTGACCTCATCGTGCGAAGACATTCACTCATAGATAAGGAGTTGGTTCCAGATTTGTACAATCCATGGAGATCAGTACAAGTGAGGAATCTAACTACTTTGTGAAGCATAAGTGAATATACTAGGCATGTTATGAGATGCAGTATGAAAGAGATCCAACTTGTGTGAATAGAAAACTGCTTGTGGTAGAAAGTGATAAGCTATAGGATCAAAGGGGCCGTAAAAAGGAAGTTTTATTTACCACACGAAGAACTGCTAGACGGAGTGGAAGAGGAGGCCGAGCAGTTCGATCGTCCGTGCCCTAACTTGGCGACGGAGGACACCTACGGCGACGGCGGAGAACGATGTCCGCGGTCGGCGTGAAGACGGTCGGAGAGGTGCGGCAGCGAAGCGCTTCGTCGCCAGCGTCGTCGAGGGCTAGCGGTGGCGCTAGGGTTCGTGCGAGAGTGGAAGAAGAGATAATGACTGCTGTGAGGTGTGTATTTATAGGTACAGGGGCGGCACTGCGTTATTACACAGGTGCCCCTGGCGATTCACATCTGAGGAACACGTGGCCATCATGCAGCATATCGGGGGTTGTTCCACGTCCCACGCACGCCTGGATTGTCGGGTGGTCGTTCCACTTCTCCGGGTTTCAGGTGAAGGAATGAGCATTGAAAACGGACTTAATGGTTGTCTCTGTATCTTCTGCTGACAAGGACGCAGAGAAGACATTCGACAGTTTCAATAGAATGCATATGATTTGAGAGATAGAGTTTGAGATAGAAAGCATTGAGAGGTTTAGGGTCCGATCACATTCACTTAGTTAAAAGATTTCAACAGAAGACATAGCTATAAGTGATGCTGTAGAGGACAGAACACTAGTATATATATATTATATATAATCAACATAGTGAAGATAATTCATTAAGGACATGTTGGAATTGAAGGCCAACCAAATGTGAAGACATAGCAAATGTAACGCCATGAAGTGAAACCACTTCAACCAGAAACATTTTGGTGGTGGCGGTTACCCACCTATAGGAAGTTAGACCCAACACGGCGCCAATTATCGTGGCGCCCGAAAGTCAAAATTCCACATTAATGTATTCACACTTAGAATGTATCTTCATTGATTGAAGATATACTTTACTTCGTGTGTGCACATCTAAGTCATCAATATGCATAAGTGTTAGGATGTGTGCCTGATCACAGGACATTTGAGGATTCCAGGATATTTAGCTCACACCGTAACTTGCAAAATCTCTTCTCATCCAAGGGCTTGGTGAAGATATCTGCCAATTGCTCTTCAGTGTTGACGTGTATGATATCAATATCTTCCTTCACAACATGATCTCTGAGAAAGTGATGACGAATTTCAGTGTGCTTTGTCTTCGAGTGCTGAACTGGGTTGTTGGCAATCTTGATGGCGCTTTCGTTGTCGCAGTAGAGTGGCACTTGTTTCAGATGAATGCCATAGTATTTGAGTGTTTGCTTCATCCACAGAAGCTGAGCGCAGCAAGATCCAGCAGCAATGTATTCAGATTCAGCAGTGGAGAGAGATACACAGTTCTGCTTCTTTGAAGACCAACATACAAGTGATCGTCCCAAAAAGTGACATGTGTGACATGTGCCTGATGTAGACTTGCGATCCACTTTGTCACCAGCATAATCAGCATCCAAGAATCCAACCAGATCAAACTCTGAGCCCTTTGGATACCATAATCCTAGAGTTGGGGTGTGAGCCAAATATCGAAGAATTCGCTTCACAGCTAAGTGATGCGACTCCTTTGGTGCCGCTTGAAATCGAGCACACATGCAAACACTAAGCATAATATCTGGCCTAGATGCACATAGATAAAGTAAAGAACCAATCATGGAGCGGTATACCTTTTGATCGAACTCTTACCATTGTCATCGGGACCCAGATGATGCTTGGCTGGCATTGGCGTCATGAAGCCTTTGTAGTCTTGCATACCGAACTTCTCCAGACAATCTTTGAGATACTTCTCTTGAGATATGAAGATGCCGTTGCGTTGCTGTCGTATTTGGAGATCGAGGAAGAACTTCAGCTCTCCCATCATGGACATCTGATATTGCTCTTGCATCATATATCCAAACTCTTCACTGTACTTCTGATTGGTGCAGCCGAAGATAATGTCATCCACATATATTTGGCACACAAACAGTTCACCATCATATGTCTTCGTGAAGAGAGTGGGGTCTCGGGAACCAGGTATGAAGCCTTTGCTCTTCAGGAAGTATTTGAGTGTGTCATACCAGGCCCGAGGGGCTTGTTTGAGGCCATACAGTGCCTTGTTGAGCTTGTATACCATGTCAGGATGGTTTGGATCTTCAAAGCCAGGCGGTTGTGCAACATACACTTCTTCTTCAATCTTGCCATTGAGAAAGGTTCTCTTCACATCCATTTGATACAGAAGTATGTTGTGATGATTGGCGTAGGCCAGCAGTATGCGTATGGCTTCAAGTCTAGCCACAGGAGCAAATGTTTCATCGATGTCAATGCCTTCCACTTGAGTATATCCTTGAGCAACGAGACGAGCTTTGTTTCTGACAACTTGACCATGCTCATCTTGCTTGTTGCGGTATATCCATTTGGTGCCTATTATGTTGTGCTTCCGAGGATCAGGACGCTTAACCAGTTCCCATACATTATTCAGCTCAAATTGTTGAAGCTCTTCTTGCATAGCTTGAATCCATTCAGGTTCCATGAAGGCTTCTTCAACTTTCTTGGGTTCTGTTACTGAGACGAATGCGAAGTGCCCACAGAAATTTGCCAGCTGAGTTGCCCTTGATCGAGTGAGCGGACCGGGTGCATTGATGCTGTCAATTATTCTCTCAATCTGCACTTCATTGGCAACACGAGGATGTACAGGGCGAAGGTATTGCTCTTTCTGATCATTGTCATTGTTAGTGGGATTGTCTTCAGGCTGAGCATTGTCTTCAGGTTGATCAGGTGCGGAGATGATAAGTTCCTCTTCAGGTTGAGCTTCAGAGGGTATGATTTCTCCGGTTCCCATAAGCTTGATTGATTCGCTGGATGGAACTTCATCTAGCATTTGGGAGGTGCTCTCTTTGTGAACCGTTAGTCTCATCAAACCGCACATCCACTGTTTCAACCACTTTATAATGAAAGAGATTGAAGACTCTGTAGGAGTGCGAATCCTTTCCATATCCGTCCTGATGAG
>NC_053025.1:318161829-318188174 GCF_003073215.2 Triticum urartu | reverse complement strand
AAAAAAGAAGAGGAAGAAGAAAAAAAAAGAGGAGAAGAAAGAATAGAGGAGCTTCTCTTTTTTTTATCTTCTTCTTCATCTTTTTTTTTCTTCTTCTTCATCTTTTTTTTATCGGGAGGGGTCGACGGTCGCCTAGGGGTCGAGGGTCGAGAGGGGGTCGACGGTCGCCTAGGGGTCGAGGGTCGAGAGGGGGTCTAGGGTCGCCGAGAGGGGAGAGGATGAGGAGAAATAAATAAGAAGAAGAAAAAAGAAGAAAAAGAAGAGGAGAAGAAGAAAGGAATAGAGGAGAAGAAGAGAAAAATAGAATATATATTCTATTTTCTCTTTTCTCCTCTATTCCTTTCTTCTTCTCCTCTTTTTTTTCTTCTTTTTTTCCTTCGACACGTGGGGGGGGGGGTCGAGAACGCCGGACATTCATGAGAGAGGCGAGGAAGAAGGGGAAGAAGAGGAGAGGAAGAAGAGGAAGTCTTCTCCTCTTTTTTTTCTTCTTTTTTTTCTTCGATCTTCTCGTCTAGCTATTCCTTTCTTCTTCTCCTAGTGTCAAAGTATTGAAGAAATCCATGCCTTCATCATTAGCCGGAAGTAACCAAGGCATGTTGGTACGAAGTTCTGCAAAGTTGTTTTGGAATGGAGTCCCGGATAGAATAATCCGCCTTTTGGTACCAATTCAGCAAAGGCCTTCCAAATAGCGATATTCGGAAGGCTCTTGCTGAACTTTGTACCAAAAGGCGGATTATCCTATCTGGGAGTCCGTTCCAGAACAACTTTGAAGAGCTTCGTACCATCATGCACATGTTACTTTCGCCTAATGATGAAGACATGGTTTTGTTGAATCCTGAGACACTACGCAACCTCCCGACCCCTCGGCGATCCTATCGAACATGAGAGGAAGAAGAGGATAAAAAAAAGAGGAAGAAGAAGAAAAAAAGAGGAGAAGAAAGAATAGAGGAGATCTTCTCCTCTATTCTTTCTTCTCCTCTTATTTTCTTCTTCTTCCTCTTTTTTTTATCGGGAACGAGGGTCGTCGAGGGACATAGATGTAGTGTCCTCGTTGTCAATATATACCCCATCCCGATAGCTTACTATGATTAGGTAGCTAGTTCTACGTTTGGCACTAATATATCCATCTATCATGTTTGAATAATAATTGCCATGTTGTAAATATTTGTAGAAACTATGGACACCGCCCTAGACGAAGCAACAAAAGAAGCGTTGTTGAGGGACATAATCGCAGAAGGAAGTGATGCCATCTCGTTGTTTCTCAACGAAACCGATGGTCTGGAAGGAGAGGGTGAACAAGCTGGCTATGGTGACCTAATGCCGGTGCAAGAAGAAGAACATGAGGACGGCTCCGGTGACCGAACCGAGTCCGGCCAGGTATATATATTAGTTAAGCCTATGATGACTAGCTGATTGATGCATTCATTGTTTTGGTATGTACACATATTAATTAAGTCTTTGTTCTTTTTTCTAGCCCTCCGGATCGAGCACAACTTCGGTAAAGAGACGAGGCCCGAAGAAAAAGTTGAGCTCGGATGAAAAGTTTGAGATCATAGCAATCGCGCCCGACGGCCAACCTATTGAACCCCTCCGGACAAAGAGCGCATTTGTTGCTCAGTGCAGGGTTCTGGTTAGGGAAAAGATCCCGATAAGCATCCAGCAATGGTTTAAGCCGGCTACAGAAGACCCTGAGGTCTCTTATGTCAATGATATGCAGAAAAATGATCTTTGGACTGAGCTGAAGTCAAATTTCACCCTACCGCCTGAGGATAATCCAGAGAACCCAGTTAAAGAGAAATTAATCAAGTCTTTTGCTCTGAAGAGGATGGCAGAACTATTCAGGAGGTGGAAGAAAGAGCTGAATAAGTTTGTCGAAAATAATGAGACACCAGAATTTAAGGGCAGATATGAGAATATCAGAGATCACTGGCCCGCATTTGTGGCCCACAAGACATCGGAAAAGAGTAAGAAGATGTCGGCGACAAACAAGCAAAATGCTGCAAAGAAGAAGCTTCACCATCGCACGGGGTCAGGTGGCTACCTCGTAGCCCGGCCTAAGTGGTCCAAGACTGAGAATGATCTGGTTCATAAAGGGATCGAACCAGAGACAATTAACTGGCCAGACCGTTGCCGGACTTGGTTCTTCGGGGCTGGCGGAACACTGGACCCTGTAACAGGGAAGTGCATTTGGACGAACGATCAAATGGACATACCAGTCAGTAAGCTTAAGCAGTATATCGAAGCAGCGCAGGAAGGGACGTTCTTTCCAGACAGAGAGAACGACGAGCTCACAATGGCCCTCGGGAATCCTGAGCACCCTGGACGGACACGAGGCACGCCAGGCTCCATTCCATGGAAGGTTGGGTTTCCTGACGCAGGCGGTTACAAATCCCATGAGAGGAGGAAAAAAGTGCAGCAGACCCAAATGCAGGCGCTGCAAGCAAGGGTAGACGCGATAGAGGAACGAGAAGCAAATCGCAGCAAATGTACTGCCGAAGCCTCCCCCGAAGCTACCCCGCCATCTCAGCGCAGAAGCAGCGTGGCTTCCACCGAGCTGCTTCAGCCGGAGCATGCCTTGACGACTCCTGCCAGCTATCCCGTGGATGCTATAACAGAGTCTCAAAATTGCCACCTTATGACGCAATGGATGAATTTGAAGGTCAAGGCGGCTGTTGGCTCTGTTTTTCCTACTGAACCCGGCGCAACTTTTCACTGCCGGCCGATGCCAGAAGGATATGCTAGGGTGATGGTGGATGAGATAACGGAGGGATTTGAGGACCTCCAGCTTGACCACCCTACCGGTGAAGGGGAGACTCGGCTGGGGTCTGCTCTGAAGACTCCATGCCTATGGCGGAAGGAGCTCATCAACCTTCCGAACTGGACGCCACCGCCTCCTCCTCCTCCTCCGGCGAGTCAGGGCACTCCGCCTCCACCGCCTCCTCCTCCGGCGAGTCAGGGCACTCCGCCTCCACCGCCTCCTCCTCCGGCGAGTGACGATCAGGGCCCTCGGCCGGCTCCTTCTCCGGCGCGCGGCGGCACTCCGCCTCCTTCTCCGCCTACGCCGACGCGCCCGAGCAGCCAGCCTCCTCCTTCTCCGCCTCGTCAGCAAGGGCGGAAGAGACCTGCCGCCGCTCCAGCTGCTCCGGCACGTCGTAGTCCTTCTCCTCTGCCTCTTAAGCAAGTAAAGAAGACAACCGCTACGTCTGCTCGGTCGGCGTCTAGCAGTACAACCAGAGGCGGGAGGACATACAGATTCGGTCCTTCTCTGAAGACTCCAGAGAAGTTACCATACGAGAGGACCCAGGAGGAGAACGCCGAGATCGCGCGAGAAGAAGTGAAGAAATTCTTTGAAGGGGTGAAAGCAAAGAAACATCCACCTCCGGAGGAGAAGGTAGATCGGGTGAAAGTGAAGCGCACACTGGCTGCCCTGACAAAACCACCAAAGTCTGATTCGCCGAAAGGGAACTATGACCGCATTATTGGAAAGGAATTTGCCGAAGCAGAGCGGTCGGGAAGTACTGTCAGTGATCAAAGGCTGAAAGAACGACGAGCTGGGAAACAAATTGCCCAGCTCGGCGAACAAGCGAAGCAATCGTGCCCCCCGCTCAAGGTGCCTAGCCACAACGTCGATAATGATCCGAGGATGGTGCCCGGTTATAGCAATCTTGCAGATTACCTGCCCGACAAAGTACATTATGAACCCATGGACGTGCAGATACAAAGATACGAGTACGGGAAGCCTCTCATCAAAGATGAAAGATCTCTATCAACGATGATGCGAAGATTGCATGATTGGTACTTGAAAATCTTCAGAGACTCTGGGGGGAGGAGTACTTTGTATGCGAGAGTTAAACCGGAGCATGACCTCGTTGGAATTGATCTGTTGCCTGTTCCATTTGAGGAGTTCTTTCAGTTTTTCAATCAATTGGCCCTCGATAAAGCAACGGTCACCTGCTACTGTCTGTAAGTAGTACTACTTCTGTCATTAAGTCTCTCTATATAGCTCAGCTCTTTCATTTCATGTATTTATAATTATCCTCACTATATTATGCAGATTGAAGATCGTCGAATTGAAGAAAAGACAAATCGGTGATATTGGGTTCATTAACACAAATATCATAGATGCAACTCAGGTTAAATTTCATGTCGCAGCTACCGAGGCCAACTTGCTACGATCGTTGGTAATAAATGAAAACAAAGATATAATACTCTTTCCTTACAACTTCAAGTGAGTGTTACTGTCTTGTGCATATTCGGTTTCCCTTATGTGTTAGTCAAGGTTATAGTAATGTAATTGATGAGTTATGCATGCGTGTGCAGTTTCCACTATATTCTCCTAGAGATTAAGCTTGAGCAGGGACTAGTAACTATCTTAGACTCAAGACGAAAAGATCCCCAGGACTATGCGGACATGACTCAAATGCTCGAGAAGTAAGTTAAATCGATCATTATCCAACATATCAGCAACTTTGTTCATTTCCTGATATATCAAGTAATTGTTTTCTTTGTCTGGCAGGGTTTGGAAAAAATTCACCAAAAAAGCTCTGGGACTCCCGAAAAGCTGCAATTTAGACACCCGAAAGTAAGTACTATAGTAGCATGTTCCGCGCATCTCCTATTGATTCAAGCGCTAGTTTCATCAATACCATTTGGCATTCTTGCTTATCAGTTTGATTGACCTCTATTTCTTGTAAAGTGGTTGTGGCAGGAACAAGGGAATGATTTCTGTGGATACTACATTTGCGAGTCCATCCGCCACACGACCTGTGAGCGGGGCTACTCTGACGAACAATATGAAGTGCGTAATAAACAACATTCACAATTTTATTTTATTACCATCATTTGTGTTGAGTTTCATTCATTCATATATATATATATATATGTATTGACCCCCTTCTTCAAATTAGATGTTTCGGAAGCGGGATGAACTCCTAGCACCAGCTCGCATGCGAGCAATTCAAGAGGAATTGGCGGCATTCTTTCTTGACCACGTGATCCCTGAAGACGGAGAATTCTATGTGGACCCTGAGTCCGTATGATTACATTTGTAAGAGATAATTATTGTATATATGTAGCCGGTAGTGTCAGATAGATATACGAGAACTTGTTGTTCGACCAATCTCTCGGAGAAGGAGAGGTGGTCGATATCACTTCTCTCTGTATATATGCATATATGTTCATGACGATCTTCTGTTTCCTTCGTTTGCTTACTAGCTAGCTAGCGTGTCTAGTCCTCTCTATATACGTATGTATAGTACGTAGCGTCGACCAAGCACGGACATAAGAGAGGACACTTCTCTCTATTAATTATAACTAGCTAACACAATATATGAAACACCTAAATTAACCCCGCAAAACCCCCAACCCCCCCCCCCTTTCAAGAAAAAACAAAAACCCCAGCCACAGAAGTGCTGACGCGTGGATGCCTATTGGTCCCGGTTGGTGCCACAAACCGGGACCAAAGGGTCTCCTGACTGGGCTCTGCGCAATGCCCACGTGGAGGGCCTTTAGTCCCGGTTCTGGATTGAACCGGGACTAAAGGGGGGAGGTATTAGTACCGACACTTTAGTCCCGGTTCCAGAACCGGGACTATAGGCCCTTTTTCTACCAGTGTTCCTACTTCTCCGGATTTTTTTTGTGGATGAATGAGCATTGAAAACGGTTTTAAAGTTTGTCTCTGTGTCTTCTGCTGACAAGGATGCAGAGAAGACATTCGACAGTTTCAATAGAATGCATACGACTTGGAGAGATAGAGTTTGAGGTAGAAAGCATGGAGGGGTTAGGGTCCGATCACATTCACTTAGTTCAAAAGATTCAAACAAGAAGACATAGCTATAAGTGAATGCTGTAGAGGACAGAACACTTAGAGCATATATATATATAATCATCGTTGTGAAGATAATCATGAAGACATGTTAAGTTCGAAGCCAAACCAATGTGAAGATATTGCAAGGTAACGCCATGAGTTAAACACTTCAAAATGGAACGTTTGGTGGTGGCGTTACCCACCGTATAGGAAGTATTAGACCCAGACACGGCGCACAATTATCGTGGCGCTCCGAAGTCAAATTCCACATTAATGTATTCACACTTAGAATGTATGTCTTCATTGATTGAAGATATACTTTACTTTGTGCGTTGCACATCTAAGTCATCAATATGCATAAGTGTTAGGATGTGTGCCTGATCACAGGACATTTGAGGATTCCAAGATATTTAGCTCACACCGTAACTTGCAAAACCTCTTCTCATCCAAGGGCTTGGTGAAGATATCTGCCAATTGCTCTTCAGTGTTGACGTGTATGATATCAATGTCTTCCTTCACAACATGATCTCTGAGAAAGTGATGACGAATTTCAATGTGCTTTGTCTTCGAGTGCTAAATTGGGTTGTTGGCAATCTTGATGGCGCTTTCATTGTCGCAGTAAAGTGGCACTTGCTTCAGATGAATGCCATAATCCTTGAGTGTTTGCTTCATCCACAGAAGCTGAGTGCAGCAAGATCCAGCAGCAATGTATTCAGATTCAGCAGTGGAGAGAGATACACAGTTCTGCTTCTTTGAAGACCAACATACAAGTGATCGGCCCAGAAAGTGACACGTGCCTGATGTAGACTTGCGATCAACTTTGTCACCAGCATAATCAGCATCCGAAAATCCAACCAAATCAAACTCTGAGCCCTTTGGATACCATAATCCTAGAGTTGGGGTGTGAGCCAAATATCGAAGAATTCGCTTCACAGCTAAGTGATGCGACTCCTTTGGTGCCGCTTGAAATCGAGCACACATGCAAACACTAAGCATGATATCTGGCCTAGATGCACATAAATAAAGCAAAGACCCAATCATGGAGCGGTATACCTTTTGATCGAACTCTTTACCATTGTCGTCAGGACCTAGATGATGTTTGGCTGGCATTGGTGTTGTGAAGCCTTTGCAGTCTTGCATACCGAACTTCTTCAGGCAATCTTTGAGATACTTCTCTTGAGATATGAAGATGCCATTGCGCTGTTGTCGGATTTGAAGACCAAGAAAGAACTTTAGCTCCCCCATCATGGACATCTGATATTGCTCTTGCATCATATATCCAAACTCTTCACTGTACTTCCGATTGGTGCAGCCGAAGATAATGTCATCCACATATATTTGGCACACAAACAGTTCACCATCGTATGTCTTCATGAAAAGAGTGGGATCCAGAGAACCAGGTATGAAGCCTTTGCTCTTCAGAAAGTACTTGAGTGTATCATACCAGGCCCTAGGGGCTTGTTTGAGGCCATACAGTGCCTTGTTGAGCTTGTATACCATATCAGGATGTTTTGGATTTTCAAAGCCAGGTGGTTGTGCAACATACACTTCTTCTTCAATCTTGCCATTGAGAAAGGCACTTTTCACATCCATTTGATATAGACGAATGTTATGATGATTTGCATAGGCCAGCAGTATGCGTATGGCTTCAAGCCTAGCTACAGGAGCAAATGTTTCATCGAAGTCAATGCCCTCCACTTGAGTATATCCTTGAGCAACGAGACGAGCTTTGTTTCTGACAACTTGACCATGCTCATCTTGCTTGTTGCGGTATATCCATTTGGTGCCTATTATGTTGTGCTTCCGTGGATCAGGACGCTTAACCAGTTCCCATACATTATTTAGCTCAAACTGTTGAAGCTCTTCTTGCATAGCTTGAATCCATTCAGGTTCCATGAAGGCTTCTTCAACTTTCTTGGGTTCTGATATTGAGACGAATGCGAAATGCCCACAGATGTTTGCTAGCTGAGTTTCCCTTGAACGAGTGAGTGGACCAGGTGCATTGATGCTGTCAAGTATTCTGTCAATCTGTACTTCATTTGCAACACGAGGATGTATAGGGCGAAGACTTTGCTCTTGCTGATCTGCGTTGTTGTTTGGAGGAATGTCTTCATGCTGAGCATTGTCTTCATGTTGATCAGGTGCTGAGATGATGAGTTCTTCTTCAGGATGAGCTTCAGAAGGCATAATCTCTCCAATTCCCATAAGCTTGATTGATTCACTGCCTGGGACTTCATCTAGCACATTTGGCAATTGCTCTCTTTGTGAACCATTTGTTTCATCAAACCGTACATCCACTGTTTCGACCACTTTGTGATGGAAGAGATTGAAGACTCTGTAGGAGTGTGAATCCTTTCCATATCCAAGCATGAAGCCCTCATGTGCTTTTGGTGCAAACTTTGAGGTGTGGTGTGGGTCCTTGATCCAGCATTTTGCGCCAAATACTCTGAAGTAACTGACATTTGGCTTCTTGCCAATTAGGAGTTCATAAGATGTCTTGTTCAGAAGCTTGTGAAGATAAACACGATTGATTGTATGGCATGCAGTATCAATGGCTTCAGTCCAGAATTTTCTTGGAGTCTTGTATTCATCTAGCATTGTTCTGGCCATCTCAATGAGTGTTCTGTTCTTGCGTTCGACGACGCCATTCTGCTGTGGCGTGTATGGAGCTGAGAATTCATGTGTGATGCCCAAGGTATCCAGATATGTATCAAGGCCAGTGTTCCTGAATTCAGTGCCATTATCACTTCTGATGTGCTTTATCTTGGCGCCAAAATTGTTCATAGCTCGATTTGCGAAGCGTCTGAAGACATCCTGCACTTCAGTCTTGTAAAGGATTATGTGTACCCAAGTATATCTAGAGTAATCATCAACAATGACGAAGCCATAGAGGCAAGCAGTAGTAGTAAAAGTTGAGTAGTGAGTGGGACCGAAAAGATCCATGTGGAGCAGTTCGAAGGGTTGTGTAGTAGTCATGATTGTCTTCGAAGGATGTTTTGCCCTTGTCATCTTCCCTGCTTCACAGGCACCGCATAAATGATCTTTCTTGAACTTGACGCCCTCGATGCCTATGACGTGCTTTTTCTTTGCAAGGGTGTGGAGGTTCCTCATGCCAGCATGCCCAAGCCTTCGATGCCAAAGCCAGTATTCTGAAGCTTTTGCAAGAAGACATACTGCAAGTTGTGGTCCTGCTGAGAAATCTACCACGTACAAATCACCTTTCTGATACCCTTCAAACACTAGAGATTTGTCAGATTCCATTAGCACCAGGCAACGATATTTTCCAAACATTACAATCATATTCAAATCGCAAAGCATTGAGACAGACATTAAGTTGAAGCCAAGGGATTCAACAAGCATGACTTTATCCATGTGTTGATCCTTTGAGATTGCAACTCTACCTAGACCCAACACCTTACTTTTACCAGTGTCAGCAAATGTGATGTGGCTCTTGTCTGATGGACGTAAAGTTGAGTCCATAAGAAGGCTTCTTCTGCCAGTCATGTGATTTGTACACCCACTGTCAATAATCCATTCTGAAGACTTTGAAGTCGCTGGTGTCGTACCCTATAGTGCAGTTAGGGGGATAGGCTTCACGAAGAGAATTGTGAAGCATAAACATTTGACGAACCAGTGGGTTATGAAAACTTAGATCCAGATTAGGACTAATAGGGAGAGTAGCATGCGATTCAGGAGCAAAGTACATAATGATGCCATTCGGGGATTTTATCTTGCGCCCTACAAGATTTTTAAGGTCCCCAGCAATAGCATCAGAAGATTTTGTTTTTCTGCTGGAGACCTTTCCCTGCAAAAGAGAGTTAAGCTTTCTTAACCACCCACATCTTCAAGGGTGGCTTAGAAGCAATAAGTCTAAGTGCAGCATCTGAGAAATTTGGCTTTGAAGCCTTAGCAAACAGTCTAGCAGGTGGACAATAATACTCATAGGAATAAGCAGAATAATTTTTGGTCACATGAACACGATTCGATGAACCGCTCTCATATTCATATGCCTGAGTATAGTTTCCCTGCAAAATATTTGCGTTAGTGCGACTCGGGTGAGTCCTCTGTTTGTATGAAGCCTTTGGACCATATGAAGCCTTTGGTCTGAGGTTTGTCTTCTTTAAGTGAGGTGTCATGAAGACATTCACAGGAAGATTTTCCAGACACTTTTTCGGAACCCAGATCTTCTTCATAGGCGGTCCATTCCTGTAGTTAGTACCAATGTACCTGGCAAACACTTCACCATTCTGATTCTTAAACAGTTTATAGTTTGCATGAAAGGATTCATCAATGATAATGGGGTTAGCACAAGTGAAGCCAGATAAGTTGGATGGATCTGCTGAAAGTTCCTTTGCAGCAACCCATGTGGTTTTGGGGTACTGCTCAGGTTTCCAGTAAGAGCCATCTGCATTGATTTTCCTCACAAATCCAACACCCTCCTTCCTAGGGTTTCGATTCAGGATCTGCTTCTTGAGGACATCACATAGTGTCTGATGTCCTTTGAGACTTTTGTACATCCCTGTTTCAAGCAATGTCTTCAACATAGCATTCTCATCAGCAATAGCAGTGGTATCCTCAGCAGAGGGGTTAGTTACCACGTCAACAGTTGAAGATATTGCAACAGCAGTAGCAGTGGAACATTCAGCAACAGAATTAGCATTATCACGCTCAATGCATTTAAGACATGGTGGTTCAAATCCTTCCTGAGCGGGACTGATCTGTTCCGAGCGAAGTGACTCGTTTTCCTTTTGAAGATCTTCATGAGCCACCCTCAATTTCTCAAGTTCTTGCTTCCTTTGAAGATAATCATAGGAAAGCTTTTCATGAGTTGTTGAGAGAGTATCATGACGATCTTCAAGTTCCTGATACTTAACATGAAGGTTTTTTATGTCTTCAATTAAGGATTCAGATCGAGTCATTTCAGCACCCAACAGATCATCGCTTCTGTCTAATAGTTTTTGAATATGTTCCATAGCTCTCTATTGTTCAGTTGCAATATTAGCAAGTGTTTTGTAGCTAGGTTTTGAATCAGATTCAGAGTCATCGTCACTAGATGTTTCATAGCGAGTAGTGCGTGTGTTTACCTTGGCACCGCGTGCCATGAAGTAGTAGGTAGGAGTGGAGTCGTTCTTGTCATTTGTGTTGGTGTCGGTGATGCAGTCATTGTCTTCAGTGTTGAAGATGGACTTGGCGACGTATGCTGTAGCCAGACTCGCAATGCCAGAATCAGACTCCTCCTCAGACTCCACCTCTGCCTCCTCAGATGCGGACTCCTCCTCTGAATCCATCTCCTTTCCAACAAATGCACGTGCCTTGCCAGATGAGCTCTTCTTGTGTGATGAAGACTTTGATGAAGACTTGGAAGAAGACTTTGAGTATTTCTTCTTCTTCTTGTCGTCAGAATCATATTCCTTGCTCTTCTTCTTCCTTCTGTTCTCATTGTCCCACTGTGGACACTCAGAGATGAAGTGTCCAGTTTTCTTGCACTTGTGACATGTTTTCTTCTTGTAGTCATGAGCAGAAGCTTCATCATTCCTTGAGCTTGATCGTGAAGATTTTCTGAAGCCTTTCTTCTTGGTGAATTTTTGGAACTTCTTCACTAGCATTGCAAGTTCTCTTCCAATGTCTTCAGGATCATTAGAACTGCAGTCAGATTCTTATTCAGATGAGGAGACAGCTTTTGCCTTCAAGGCGCGAGTTCGCCCATAGTTTGGACCGTAGATATCTCTTTTCTCAGAAAGCTGAAACTCGTGTGTGTTGAGCCTCTCAAGTATGTCAGACGGATCGAGTGTCTTGAAATCAGGACGTTCTTGAATCATCAGGGCCAGGATGTCAAACGAACTATCAAGTGATCTCAGCAGCGTTTTGACGATTTCATGTTTGGTGATTTCAGTGGCGGCGAGGGCTTGAAGCTCATTTGTGATGTCAGTGAGTCTATCAAATGTGTGCTGGACATTCTCATTGTCATTTCGCTTGAAGCGGTTGAAGAGATTGCGAAGGACACTGATTCGTTGATCTCTCTGGGTTGAGATGCCTTCATTGACCTTGGAGAGCCAGTCCCAGACCAGTTTGGATGTCTTCAAGGCACTCACACGGCCATACTGTCCTTTGGTCAGATGACCACAGATGATGTTCTTGGCAGTAGAGTCCAGTTGAACGAATTTCTTGACATCAGCAGCAGTGACACCTTCCCCAGCCTTGGGAACGCCGTTCTCGATGACATACCATAGGTCGACGTCAATGGCTTCAAGATGCATGTGCATCTTATTCTTCCAGTAGGGATATTCAGTTCCATCGAAGACGGGGCACGCAGCGGAGACTTTGATTATCCCTGCAGTCGACATAGCTAAAATTCCAGGTGGTTAAACCGAATCACACAGAACAAGGGAGCACCTCGCTCTGATACCAATTGAAAGTGCGTTATATCGACTAGAGGGGGGGTGAATAGGCGATTTTTATGAAAGTCTTCAAAACTTGGGAGTTATGAAGACAAACAGTGAAGATTATGCCTATTACTATGCAGCGGAAGTTAGATTACACTAGGCCAGCCATGGTCATGTATTCAATAGAGTGAAAGCACAGTGACAAACAGCTTCAGTGTAATAAGGATCAAGTAGGAAGAAGTTATGAAGCCAAACAGATCATGCATTCACGTTGTGAAGACAAATGATAAAGCAAGCACGCAATGACTTCACAATGAGTAACAGCAAGAGAAGGAAGTGAAGATGAAACCAGTGACTCGTTGAAGACAATGATGTGTTGGACCAGTTCCAGTTGCTGTGACAACTGTACGTTTGGTTGGAGCGGCTAGGTATTTAAACCTTAGGACACACAGTCCCGGACACCTAGTCCTGAACACACAGTTGAGGACACCAAGTCCTCACCGTAATCTCCTTGAGCTAAGGTCACTTAGTCCTCGCCCAATCACTCTGGTAAGTCTTCAAGGTAGACTCCCAAACCTTCACAGACTTCGTTCACTGGCAATCCACAATGTCTCTTGGATGCTCTGAATGCGACGCCTAACCGTCTGGAGGATTCACAGTCCTCAAGTGTAATAAGTCTTTAGATCACACAGACAAGAAGACTTAAGTGATGCCCAATTTACGCTGGCTCTGGGTGGTTAGGGCTTTTCTCCTCACTAGGAATTTTCTTTCAAAGGCTTCGAGGTGGGTTGCTCTCAAACGACAAAAGCCGTGCACTGAAATCTGAGCAGCCAACCGTTTATGGTTGTGGGGGTGGGCTATTTATAGCCACTTGGCAACCCGACCTGATTTGTCCGAAATGACCCTGGGTCACTAAGGAACTGACACATGTCTCAACGGTCAGATTTCGAACTCTCATGGCAACTTTACTTGGGCTACAAGCAAAGCTGACTTGTCCTGCTCTGGACAAGATTCGCTCTCATTGTCTTCACTCGAAGACATAGGTTTTTGATTTAGGCATCACTTCAGTCATTCTGACTGGTTATCCTGAACCCCACTTAACAGTACGGTGGTTCCTATGACACAACAAGAATAAAAAGAACTACGAAGGATCTAAGTCTTCGAGTTCCATAGGCTTCATAACGTGTCTTCTGTTGTCATAGTCTTCAATGTGAATATCTTCATATACCACCTTTGTCTTCAATGTCTTCATACATTTTTAGGGGTCATCTCTGGTAGTAAAACCGAATCAATGAGGGACTTCTACCTGTGTTTTCCTGCAATTCTCGCAAACACATTAGTCCCTCAACTAGGTTTGTCGTCAATACTCCAAAACCAACTAGGGGTGGCACTAGATGCACTTACAATCTCCCCCTTTTTGGTGATTGATGACAAACTAGTTGAAGTTTTCAACGGGGAATATAAAGTGTGAAGTCTGTAAAGGAATTGTCATCATAAGTTGCAAGTGCTCCCCCTGAAGATGTGCATATAAGTTAATTTGCTTTTGGAATGAAAATGCACATGGCAGGTTGTACTTGTGGAGATCAGCTTCAGCTTATGATGACAATCTACTATGCATGTGAAAGTATATGAAGATAATAACATGCATAATGGAAAATGGACGTCTTCAGAATGAGATGAGTGCGGAATTTATCGTCGCACATGCGGAATTTATCTTCGCAAAAGGAGTGGTAAAACAAGTAGCAGACGACCATCGAGTTTTCGTGTTTACAACTCAAAAGAACCAAATGAAGCAAAACAAGAGTTGCAAACACGAAGCAAATATAACAAAACAAGGCACCCGCCCATATTGACCCGCTTGAAGACTATAAACATCATATGCTTCTCCCCCTTTTGTCAGGAATGACCAAAAAGGTTGAAGACATAGAGTTTTCTACGCGTTCCCAGGCACAGCAGGGTCGGTGGAGTTGTTTGGCGGTGCTGAGCTTTGAGGTGCTGAAGCGGGTGGTGGTGAAGTAGCATCGTCATCTTCATCAATGATCCTCGCAGTGACGGTGGCAGCAGATGAGGAATACTCAGAGTCTTCAAGTGACGGTGTGTTGCACATCACAGCCCTCCTAGGAGGTGTGGTGTCAAATTTGAAGCGCTCTGTGAAGCCATCCTCTTCAAGTTCAGCTTCAGTGCAGATCATTGAGAGCCCTTTCCACGTATGACGGCAAGTCTCATGTGTGACGAAGGCATTCTTGGTGGCCAGGTTTCGAAGACGATTGACATCCACCAAGAGGCTCTTCATCTGACGTTTCAGCCAGTCGTGATGCCTATCTTGCTTTTGGTGAAGGGCCACAAGAAGCTCTCGGTCAGTGAGGACACGAGCACGCTTCTTGGGTCTTGGAGCGTTTGTGCTATCTGTGGCTTCAGTTGATGCTGGTGCACGTGTAGTGCCAGCCATCAGATAGACTCTTGAGATGGCTTCAACACCTTCGACATTCTGAGTGAAGCTCTGGTGTTCGGCATTTTGAATACTTAATGGTTGCTTGGCAGGCTCAGGGTATATTGCTTTAGCAGAGGTGTCCACATCTGGCAAGAAGATCCGATGGTTGCGGGCTGAGGGCTGATATGAAGTTGCAGAGTGAATCTTGATCAGCCTCATAACCCAAGGAGCATAAAACTTCAAACCAAAGAGATCTGAGCCGAATGCTGCAAGTTGGCGTATAAAGAGATCCTGTGCGTTGAAGCATTTGCCATGCAGAATACAGAAGATGAGAGTCTTCATTGCACCTTCAACCTTGGCATATGGAGAGTGCCCCTTATTGGGCCATAGAGTTCGCCTGACGATGTGATATATGGTTCTGGGCAGGTACTCTAAGTCTTCAACGAAGAACTCAGTTGGATAGGGTGCATCATGAGGCAATGGCTTCATCATTGAGAGCATCTGACTCATATTTGGCTCAGGACGCTGAAATATGCTCTCAATTGCTTCAGCATGGGGTTGGCAGCCTTCTTCGAAGAATTCGCCGGGAGTGGGAAGGCCGGTAAGCTCAATGATATCGAAAGCATTGGCTTCATGATGGACATTGCCGGTCATCCACTCCAGGACTCAAGTCTTCGGATCTCTGTTGTAGCCTTTGATATGCAGGGTGGCATAGAACTGGAGCAGAAGCTCTTCATTCCAGTGCTCTTCATCGGTGATAAACGGCAGCAGACCTACTTGCTTGAAGCAATCCAGTGT
Source organism: Triticum urartu (assembly GCF_003073215.2). Classification (NCBI taxonomy): domain Eukaryota; kingdom Viridiplantae; phylum Streptophyta; class Magnoliopsida; order Poales; family Poaceae; genus Triticum; species Triticum urartu. The sequence continues at coordinate 318,172,756 of NC_053025.1, read as the reverse complement.
GTCTTCCAGGCTAGGTAGGCCAGCAACAGCTTCAACCTTAAGGTGCTTGTGAGGAAAGATGCGGCCTTGGTTGTATAGGATGCATGAATAATAGCTGCGCTGTTGATAGCTCCAGAACCTATTTGATACAATCCGTTCCCTTGAATAAGGGTTCTTGGAGCTGTTGAAAAACGTGTTGTCTGCCCTGAAGCTGTTGATGTTGAAGGAGCCAGGAGCTGATGCAGGACCTGGGAACCTTGGCAGTCGTGGGATCGGCTTCTGGACCTGGGGCCTGTGCGCAACATGATAGTTGAATTGGGGACCGGCAGCAGACTCAGGCACAGAAGGTTCAGGAGCAGTAGCTTCAGTGTCTTCTGAAGCTGTTGTTGGGGAGGGCTCCACATTTGCTTCGGCGTTGTTTGTGGCAGCCTCAACATTTGCAGCCTCCACACGTGTAGTGGGAGGGACAAACTCGGGCACGTTCTCCTTGAGAACTGCTTCTTGTTGGTGCGGGGAAGTTGGAGCTTGTGGTACTTCTGCATTCTCTTCGGCTGATGCAGCCGGAATGTCGTCAGCAGCCTGAGCCCTTGGCCCTTTGCGAAGCCTACGGAATGTAGGCGACGCCAGTGGAATTGCAGTGGGCTGGGGCTCATTATCTTCCTCCTGTGGGCGATCTGCCCACGATGCATCTTGTGTGATTGGCGTCAATGGACGACCAATGCTGATCAGTTCGCTTGTCTCAAGCTGAGGAAGGGCTGCATCACCTTGGACATTGTCTTGGAGACCAATGTCTTCAGCAGCGTTGGGGTCGGCTGCTGGAATGTCTTCAGCGTGCGGAGCCTCTATGAAAGCAGGCTCATGCACTGTTAACTGACGATCTGCGTCAGGATAGTGGATGGAGAGGGGTTCAACTATCAAGGGCTCTGTGGGAGCAGCCCGAGATTTCTTGGTCTTGCGCTTCTTGATGGTGGGGTTAGAAGGAGAGGCTTCAGAGTGTTTCCTCTTCCTAGCTTCAGCCTCTGCAGTCCGTGTCTTCTTGAGCTCTGAGGCGGTTGATCGACTCTTTGGCTTCGAGCCAGTCGTTGCAGTGGGGAAGACAATCGGAGCAGTTTCTGACCTTGGCGCCTCTGGTTCAGGCACAGCAGGCTTCTTTTTCTTCTTCGCGGCCACCCTGGGGTCAATGCCGGGACGCCCAAGTGCCTTGCGCTTCTCGGCCTCATTGTAGGCCTGGACGCAGCGATCAGCCAGAGTCTTCATGCGCTCTCGTGAGCCTTGAGCTTCGGCACGCGTCTTCAGAAAGTTCTCTTTCAGCTCGTGCATCATGATCTTGAAGTTTTTCACTTCTTGCACGCTGATCTTGGCCATGTGCTTCTTGAACTGAGCCTTTTCAAAATCAATCTTCTGCTTCAGTTCAACAATGCGCTGGGCTATTGCAAGTTCTGAAGCAATTGCGCCTTGAAAGGCAACGCTGAGGCCTATGGGCAGCTGCAGATCGTTGAAGCTGATGTCCGGTGAGGCAAACCATTCATCGATGAAGTTGTGGATGATGGCGACATCAAACAGAGGCAGATTGTTGAAGATTTCAGCCTCCTCCTTGCTCTTGATGAGCTGCTCAAGAGCGTCATCTCCAAGATCTTCATCGCTTGATAGATCAATGGTTTCGCAGCGCAGAATGGCAGCAACTGTGAGCTCTTTGCCTGTGTGTGGCTGAGGCTTCTTGGCTTCTTGGGGCTTGGAGACTCGTGATAAGTCTTCAGACTGCACACTGGCTTCAGGAGGTGCAGTTGCCAATGGCTTCGCTCTTGAGATTTTGGGAGAAGCGGCTGGCTTTGAAGCTTTTGGCTTCTTCTGCTTTGGCTTCGGTGCAGCAGGGGCGTCATCAGACTCAGTATCTGCTGGAGGGTCATTCACGGCAGTCCCTTGGACTAGGATGCGGGTGATGAGGCCTGCAAGATTGGCATACGGCCCAATGATATTGGGATCGGCGTCGCGTGTGCCATCTGCCCTTGGTTCAGAGGGACCAGGGTTGAAGTCTAATCCCAGCTTCTTCTTGTTTTGCTTTGCAGAGTTCTGAGCAAATTGGAAGTTGCGCTTGAACAGATTGTCATCGCGACATCAGAGAAGAGATGACGGATGTGCTTCAGCTGGCTGTGGTCCTCTCACCATGCATGGATAGAAGCCTTGAGCAATGGCTTCGTCTCTGGACCTGGGTATGAGATTTTTGTATAATACGTCTCCCCACGGTCTCTTGATGGCGCACTTTTCGGCATACTCCTGAGTGACGAAGCGGTATTGAAACCATTGCTTTGCCCAATATCTTCGAATCCATTGGATTCGTGTCTTGCGCTGACCATAGCTTTCTTCAGGATCAGTTTTGTACATCTCTGCCAATTCATCAGGCAGATCCTTGGAAGTTCCACCACGTCTCTGTCTGCCTCCCTTCCTTGCTGCTGTTTCTGAAGCCATGAATCTTAACTTGGAAGGCTTCAATATGTTCAAAGTCTTCAAAGGCTTCCTTTTGCTTGACCAACAAGAACTGGCTTCAGGAGAGTTGATGTGATGCTGCAAGTACTCTGCAAATGAATGCAGACTATGAGAACCTAAGGATTCTCCCACGGACATGTACCTGTGACAGCATTAAGGTGCGAGGGAAGGGGAAGAGGTCATATGCATTCTCAGAAGGTTTTGAAGATTAATCAGTTTAGAAGACATTGACCTCATTGTGCGAAGACATTCACTTATAGATAAGAAGTTGGTTCCAGGTTTGTACGAACCCATAGATCAGTACAAGTGAGGAATCTAACTACTTTATGAAGCACAAGTGAATATACTAGGCATGTTATGAGATGCAGCGAGAGATCTAACTGGTGTGAAGAGAAACTTCTTATGGTTGAAAGTGACAGAACCAAGAGATCAAAAGAGGCTGTAAAAAGAAGTTTTATTTACCACACCGGAACTGCTAGACGAAGTGGGAGTTGAGGCCGAGCAGTTCGATCCTCCGTGCCCTAACTTGGCGACGGAAGACACCTACGGCAACGGCGGAGAGAGCGATGTCTGTTGTCGGCGTGAAAACGGCGTCGGAGAGGTTGCGGCAGTGAAGCGCTTCGTCGCCGGCGTCGTCGAGAGCTAGCGGTGGCGCTAGGGTTCGTGCGAGGGTGGAAGAAGAGATAATGACCGTAGTGGATCGTGTATTTATAGGGATAGAGGCGGCACTGCGCTATTACTCAGGTGCCCCTGGCAATTCGCATCTGAACAGCACGTGGCCATCATGCGGTATTTTGGGGGCAGTTCCACATCCCACGCACGCCTTGATTGTCGGGTGTCGTTCCACTAGTAGAAAACAGGGCTATGGTCCAGGCCGGCTCAGCCCATTAGTCCCGGTTCAGTGTAGAACCGGGACTAATGTGGGCATTGGTCCCGGTTCGTGAGCCCAGGGGGCCGGCCGGGCCACGTGGGCCATTGGTCCCGGTTCGTCTGGACCTTTTGGTCCCGGTTGGTGGGACGAACCGGGACCAATGGGCCTCGCTCCTGGCCCACCACCATTGGTCCCGGTTGGTGGCCTGAACCGGGACCAAAGGCTCCCCTTTAGTCCCGGTTCTTGCCACAAACCGGGACCAATGAGGTGCCTATATATACCCTCGCCCGCGAGCAGAGCACTCCAGTGCTCTGTTTTTCTCTGGCCGGCGAGGGGAGGGGTTTGTGGTGCTCTAGCTCACCTTCTATGCACATGAGGTGTTTGATGGAATGCCCGAGCCACACTACTTAAACTTTCTCCTCTCGAAGCTCGACCTCCAAGCTCCATTTTCCTCGAGATTTGTCTAGATTTAGCGGTCCGTCACGCCCCGTCCCCGTCTTCACCGCCGTCGATCACCCGCGCTGATCTCATCACCGACACCACCGTGGTGAGCCTCTTGTTCTTATCTTCTTTCTGAAAGGAAATATATTCTTACTTGTCTGTTTAGATAGATACTTGTATCATTTTCTTACATTTATTATTGCATCTTATATAGTGCGATGGTTTTGGTATCCGCCCCCGTCGGCCCTCGTCCTGTCTATGATTCGGATTTGGTATGTATATTATCTTCATAACTATTGGTTCATTTATTGTTTATGAAAATTATGCTGACCAACGTGACATAGATTTTATTTATCTAGGATGTATGTGAATCGGAAATGCCAACCGACCCTATTGTCGAGAGGTTAAATTTAGTTGAAGAAGAAAACAATTTGTTGAAGGAAAAAATAAAAAAAATTGAGGAGGAGAAGATGATATTGGAGTTGCATGTTGCGGATGTCGTCGATCATCACAAGATCAAGATGGATGCAATGCGCTTGAAGATTAGAAAGATTAGAAAATATGCCATTCATACCGAGGCTTGGTATCATTATGCCGTTGGATCAATTGTTACCTTGGTTGCGATTATGATCTCATTTGTTTTCGCATTGAAATTTTTTACATAGTTTCAATGTATGGTTTAATTAATTAGATGCTCTGGAGAGCTATATGTTGTTAGATGAGAACTATGTATGCACTTTGGTTTTAATGTGATGATGAACTTCTATTAATTTGGACACTTAATTATATATAATGCACGCAGATGAACCGGCAATGGATGTACGGTGACAGACACACCCGCGAGTACATTAAGGGCGTGCATGAGTTTCTCGATGCGGCTGAGGCAAACAAGCAGAATGGTTTTATGTGTTGTCCATGCACTGAATGTGGGAATACGAGGTCTTACTCTAACCGGAAAATCCTTCACTCCCACCTGCTTTACAAGGGTTTCATGCCACACTATAATGTTTGGACGAGGCACGGAGAAATAGGGGTTATGATGGAAGACGGCGAAGAAGAAGAGTACGATGACAACTATGTGCCCCCTGAATACGGTGATGCTGCAACGGGGGGAGCTGGTGAAGATCAAGAGGAACCAGACGATGTGCCCAATGATGCTGCCACGGCTGAAGCTGCTGAAGATCAAGAGGAACCAGACGATGTGCCCGATGATGATGATCTCCGCTGGGTCATTGTCGATGCAAGGATGCAATGCATTAGTCAAAAGGAGAAGCTGAAGTTCGATCGCATGTTAGAGGATCACAAAAAAGGGTTATACCGTACTGGAATGCGATGATGGCAACACAAAGCCAGGTGTTGCGAAGATGGCAACACAAAGCTCGGTACCGTACTGGAATTGCTGCAGTGGAAGGCAGAGAATGCTGTGGCTGACAAAGGATTTGAGAAGCTACTGAAAATATTGAAGAAGAAGCTTCCAAATGATAACGAATTGCCCGACAGTACATACGCAGCAAAGAAGGTCGTATGCCCTCTAGGATTGGAGGTGGAGAAGATACATGCATGCCCTAATGACTACATCCTCTACCGCGGTGCATACAAGGATCTGAACGCATGCCCGGTATGCGGTGCGTTGCGGTATAAGATCAGACGAGATGACCCTGGTGATGTTGACGGCGAGCCCCTCAGGAAGAGGGTTCCTACGAAGGTGATGTAGTATGCTCCTATAATACCACGGTTGAAACGTCTGTTCAGAAATGAAGAGCATGCCAAGTTGATGCGATGGCACAGTGAGAACCGAAAGAAAGATGGGAAGTTGGGAGCACCCGCTGACGGGTCGCAGTGGAGAAAAATCGAGAGAAAGTACTGGGATGAGTTTGCAAAGGACCCAAGGAATGTATGGTTTGCTTTAAGCGCGGATGGCATTAATCCTTTCGGGGAGCAGAGCAGCAATCACAGCACCTGGCCCGTGACTCTATGTATGTATAACCTTCCTCCTTGGATGTGCATGAAGCGGAAGTTCATTATGATGCCAGTTCTCATCCAAGGCCCTAAGCAACCCGGCAACGAAATTGATGTGTACCTAAGGCCATTAGTTGAAGAACTTTTACAGCTGTGGAATGGAAACGGTGTACGTACGTGGGATGAGCACAGACAGGAGGAATTTAACCTTAAGGCGTTGCTGTTCGTGACCATCAACGATTGGCCCGCTCTCAGTAACCTTTCAGGACAGACAAACAAAGGATCCCACGCATGCACGCACTGTTTAGATGACACTGAAAGTATATACCTGGACAAATGCAGGAAGAATGTGTACCTGGGCCATCGTCAATTTCTTCCGACCAACCATCAATGTCGAAAGAAAGGCAAGCATTTCAAAGGCGAGGCAGATCACCGGAAGAAGCCTGCCATGCGCACCGGTGTTCACGTGCTTGCTATGGCCAATGATTTACACTACGTAATCTTTGAAAGGGTCCCGGTGGACTAGCTATTCCGAATGACGCTGAGGGACACGCACCCATGTGGAAGAAGAAATCTATATTTTGGGACCTACCCTACTAGAAAGACCTAGAGGTCCGCTCCTCAATCGACGTGATGCATGTGACGAAGAACCTTTGCGTGAACCTGCTAGGCTTCTTGGGCGTGTATGGGAAGACAAAAGATACACCCGAGGCACGAGAGGACCTGCAACGTTTGCACGAAAAAGACGGCATGCCTCCGAAGCAGTATAAAGGTCCTGCCAGCTACGCTCTTACGAAAGAAGAGAAAGAAATCTTCTTTGAATGCCTGCTCAGTATGAAGGTCACGACTGGCTTCTCGTCGAATATAAAGGGAATAATAAATATGCCAGAGAAAAAGTTTCAGAACCTAAAGTCTCATGACTGCCACGTGATTATGACACAACTGCTTCCGGTTGCATTGAGGGGGCTTCTACCGGAAAACGTTGGATTAGCCATTGTGAAGCTATGTGCATTCCTCAATGCAATCTCTTAGAAGGTGATCGACCCAGAAATCGTACCAAGGCTAAGGAGTGATGTGGCGCAATGTCTTGTCAGTTTCGAGCTGGTGTTCCCACCATCCTTCTTCAATATCATGACGCACGTCCTAGTTCATCTAGTCGACGAGATTGTCATCCTGGGGCCTGTATTTCTACACAATATGTTCCCTTTTGAGAGGTTCATGGGAGTCCTAAAGAAATATGTCCGTAACCGCGCTAGGCCAGAAGGAAGCATCTCCATGGGCCATCAAACAGAGGATGTTATCGGGTTTTTTGTTGACTTCATTCCTGGCCTTAACAAGATAGGTCTCCCTAAATCACGGTATGAGGGGAGACTGACTGGAAAAGGCACTCTGGGAAGAGACTCAATAATATGCAGGGAGGGATATTCTTGGTCTCAAGCACACTACATAGTTCTACAGAACTCTACCTTGGTGACCCCGTATGTCGATGAACACAAGAACAGTCTGCGCTCCAAACTCCCGGAGCAGTGCGACGACTGGATTACATGTGAACACATCAGGACTTTCAGCAGTTGGTTGGAAACACGTCTCAGAGGTGACAACACTGTTTGTGATGAGTTGTACTTGTTGTCCAGGGGACCATCTTTGACTGTATTGACTTACAAAGGATACGAGATAAATGGGAATACATTTTACACCATCGCCCAAGATCAAAAGAGCACCAACCAAAACAGCGGTGTCCGCTTTGATGCAGCAACCGAGAGCGGAAAGGACACATATTATGGTTACATAGTGGACATATGGGAACTTGACTACGGACCTGATTTTAAGGTCCCTTTGTTTAAGTGCAAATGGGTCAATCTGTTAGGCGGCGGGGTACAGGTAGACCCACAGTACGGAATGACAACATTGGATTTGAAAAATCTTGGGTACACCGACGAACCGTTCGTCCTAGCCAATGATGTGGCACAGGTTATCTATGTGAAGGACATGTCTACCAAACCGAGAAAAAGAAAAGATAAGGAAGCGAATACATCATACGATGAGCCAAAGCGCCATATAGTTCTTTCAGGAAAAGGGACATCCTGGGAGTGGACGGCAAGACAGACATGTCTGAAGATTATGAAAAGTTTCATGAAATTCCTCCCTTCAATGTCAAGGCTGACCCAAGCATCCTGATAAACAATGAAGATTATCCATGGTTACGGCGCAATAAGCGAATGACACAAGCGAAGAAAAAGTGAAGACTTTCTCCCGCAATAAGCAAATGCTATGTGGGTGAAATTATGATACCATCCCAACTTTCAACTTTTTCAGAGTTCATTTGAAATGCTTTCATGTCTTATGGTTCGAAACTTTGATACTTCGAAAGTGATTGTCCATTTTGTACACGAAGTGCATCAAGTTTTTGTCGTAACCCTCTCTACTTTTTGGAACATGCTATGTGGGTGAAATGATGATACCATGCCAACTTTCAACCTTTTCAGAGTTCATTTTGAAATTCTTTCCAATTTCAGAGTCATTTAGCTCAAAGAATGAATTAATAGCAAACAGAATGAACTACAAAACTTTTATGAAAATAAAAACAATCAATTAAAATATTATGTTATGATCAACTAAAATAAAACTATAATATTCTTCAATAGCAAAAAGAATATAATTTGTGTGACCTAAAATCAAACTATAAGTATTTAATTGTAAGTATAAATAAAAAATAAATAGCAAAGAAGAAAAAAATTCTAATTTTATAGTAAAGTTATTCATAAACTAGTGATTCACACAAATTTTTTAAAATTCAAATTTAAACTATTTAAAATTTAAAACTAATGGCACTAACAGAAAGTTTATAATTTTTGTGACCTAAAAGCAAAAAGAAATCACTAAAAAACTGTAAGTATTTAGTTGTAAGTAGAAATAAAAAATAAATAGAAAAAAAATTCTAATTTTATAGTAAAGTTATTCATAAACTAGTGATTCACACAAATTTTTAAAAATTCAAATTTAAACTATTTAAAATTTAAAACTAATGGCACTAACAGAAAGTTTATAATTTTTGTGACCTAAAAGCAAAAAGAAATCACTAAAAAACTGTAAGTATTTAGTTTTAAGTAGAAATAAAAAAATAAAAAACCAAAAAAATGTAGAAATAAAAAAGAAAAAACCAAAAAAAATGCCACCTACTGGGCCTCCACGGCCTGAATACGACTAGAAACCCTACATGGGCCAGGATTCAGGCCCGCAGAAGGCCCAATAGGCCCACAGGCAAAGCAGTGTCAAATTAGGCCCATAGGCCTGCAGTTCAGAGGAGTTCGAGAGGGAGGAGGCAGCAGAGCTTATAAACTGGTGTTGGGCGCTGTCAACTAGCGATGTGGGACTAAACTTTTGGGCGCGGGGCAGCACAAGGGCATTGGTCCCGGTTGGTGGCACCAGCCGTGACCATTGCCCCCCTTTAGTCCCGGTTGGTGCCACCAACCGGGACCAATGGCCTTCGCTTCCCGCCCTTTGGGCTACCGAAAAGAGGCCTTTGGTCCCGGTTGGTGGCTCGAACCGGGACTAAAGGGGGCAATGGTCACGGTTGGTGCCACCAACCGGGACCAATGCTCCGTCTATATAAGCCGCACTTGTGAAAATTTTGGTACAGTTTCTTCGATCGCCGCCAGGCTGCCCCTCTACTCGCCTCGCCGTCGCCGCCGTTGCCCCTGCCTCGCCCCCGAGCGCGCCCTGCCTCGCCGTCGTCGTCGACCCCGAGCCGCCCCGCCGTCGCCCTCGCCCTCGAGCTCCGCCGTCCCCGAGCCCCCGAGCTCCTGCCCCACGCGCCCCGGGCCCGAGCTCCGCCGTCCGCCGCCGCCGAGCGCGCCCCGCCGTCGCCCTCGCCCTCGCCGACCCTGAGCCCGTCCTCGTCGCCGTCGCCCCCGACGCCGGCCGCCCGCATCTCCTCCCCGATCCCTCCGGGAGAGGTAGCCCATCCTCTCCTTCCTTCCCTGCTCCAAATTTGCAAAATATTGATATGATGTAGATGTATGTATGTATGTATGTATGTATGAGTTGGGGAGAAAGTTTATAATTTTTGTTCATATATACTGTAGATGCATGTATGTATGATGAATTTTGATATTTTTTTGTTCATATATAATGTAGATGTATATGTATGTATGGAATGATATGAATGGATGTATGTATATAGAACATTCGTAGAAAATATGACCAATGTCCCCCTCCGGTTCACTCGGGAACACTAACTATCTCGGAGAAAAAAATGTTATCGGGGGAAAACATGAGAGGAAGAAGAGGATAAAAAAGAAGAGGAAGAAGAAAAAAAAAGAGGAGAAGAAAGAATAGAGGAGCTTCTCTTTTTTTTATCTTCTTCTTCATCTTTTTTTTTCTTCTTCTTCATCTTTTTTTTATCGGGAGGGGTCGACGGTCGCCTAGGGGTCGAGGGTCGAGAGGGGGTCGACGGTCGCCTAGGGGTCGAGGGTCGAGAGGGGGTCTAGGGTCGCCGAGAGGGGAGAGGATGAGGAGAAATAAATAAGAAGAAGAAAAAAGAAGAAAAAGAAGAGGAGAAGAAGAAAGGAATAGAGGAGAAGAAGAGAAAAATAGAATATATATTCTATTTTCTCTTTTCTCCTCTATTCCTTTCTTCTTCTCCTCTTTTTTTTCTTCTTTTTTTCCTTCGACACGTGGGGGGGGGGGTCGAGAACGCCGGACATTCATGAGAGAGGCGAGGAAGAAGGGGAAGAAGAGGAGAGGAAGAAGAGGAAGTCTTCTCCTCTATTCTTTCTTCTCTTCTTTTTTCTTCTTCTTCTTCCTCTTTTTTTTATCGGGAACGAGGGTCGTCGAGGGACATAGATGTAGTGTCCTCGTTGTCAATATATACCCCATCCCGATAGCTTACTATGATTAGGTAGCTAGTTCTACGTTTGGCACTAATATATCCATCTATCATGTTTGAATAATAATTGCCATGTTGTAAATATTTGTAGAAACTATGGACACCGCCCTAGACGAAGCAACAAAAGAAGCGTTGTTGAGGGACATAATCGCAGAAGGAAGTGATGCCATCTCGTTGTTTCTCAACGAAACCGATGGTCTGGAAGGAGAGGGTGAACAAGCTGGCTATGGTGACCTAATGCCGGTGCAAGAAGAAGAACATGAGGACGGCTCCGGTGACCGAACCGAGTCCGGCCAGGTATATAT
>NC_053025.1:318146381-318160829 GCF_003073215.2 Triticum urartu | reverse complement strand
TGCAGGGACGGATATTCTTGGTCTCAAGCACACTACACAGTTCTACAGAACTCTACCTTGGTGACCCCGTATGTCGATGAACACAAGAACAGTCTGCGCTCCAAACACCCGGAGCAGTGCGACGACTGGATTACATGTGAACACATCAGGACTTTCAGCAGTTGGTTGGAAACACGTCTCAGAGGTGACAACACTGTTTGTGATGAGATGTACTTGTTGTCCAGGGGACCATCTTTGACTGTATTGACTTACAAAGGATACGAGATAAATGGGAATACATTTTACACGATCGCCCAAGATCAAAAGAGCACCAACCAAAACAGCGGTGTCCGCTTTGATGCAGCAACCGAGAGCGGAAAGGACGCATATTATGGTTACATAGTGGACATATGGGAACTTGACTATGGACATGATTTTAAGGTCCCTTTGTTTAAGTGCAAATGGGTCAATCTGTCAGGCGGCGGGGTACAGGTAGACCCACAGTACGGAATGACAACAGTGGATCTGAAAAATCTTGGGTACACTGACGAACCGTTCGTCCTAGCCAATGATGTGGCACAGGTTATCTATGTGAAGGACATGTCTACCAAACCGAGAAAAGAAAAGATAAGGAAGCGAATACATCATACGATGAGCCAAAGCGCCACATAGTTCTTTCAGGAAAAAGGGACATCCTGGGAGTGGACGGCAAGACAGACATGTCTGAAGATTATGAAAAGTTTCATGAAATTCCTCCCTTCAATGTCAAGGCTGACCCAAGCATCCTGATAAACGATGAAGATTATCCATGGTTACGGCGCAATAAGCAAATGACACAAGCGAAGAAAAAGTGAAGACTTTCTCCCGCAACTATTATGATGATACCATGCCAACTTTGTAACACACGAGTATGCTATGCCAACTTTTTCAGAGTTCATTTGAAAACTATGAATTTAGGTCGAATTTTCTCTATAGGTGCATCTATGTTCATTTTTTAGTAAAGTTAATCACAAACTTGTGATTCACACAAATTTCAAAGAATTCAAATTTTAACTATTCAAATTTGAAAACTAATGGCACTAACAGAAAGTTTATAATTTTTCTAAAACTAATGGCACTAACAGAAAGTTTATAATTTTGCTGACCTAAAAGCAAAAAGAATTAAAAAATAAAGCAAAAAACAAAAGAAAATAAATAATACAGAAAACAAAACAAAAAAACTGAAAAAAATAAAAATAGCAACAATAAGTATTTTGTTGTAAGTAGAAACAAAATAAAATAAATAAAGCAACAAAGAAAACAAAAAAACTAAAAAAGTGTTTTCAAATTTGAAAACTAATGGCACTAACAGAAAGTTTATAATTTTTCTAAAACTAAAAGCAAAAAGAATTAAAAAATAAAGCAAAAAACAAAAGAAAATAAATAATGCAGAAAACAAAACAAAAAAACTGGAAAAAAATAGGCACTAAAAGCAAAAAAAAAAAAAAAAAGTGTTTTCAAATTTGAAAACTAATGGCACTAACAGAAAGTTTATAATTTTTGTGACCTAAAAGAAAAAAGAAATCACTAAAAAACTATAAGTATTTTGTTCTAAGTAGAAATGAAAAAATAAATAGAAAATGCCTATAATATTTGTTATGACTAACTAAAATTACCAAATTGAGTATAATGATAAAACACAGTAATATTAAATAGCAGGAAAAAGAATGACTCAAAAATCAATTTTTATAGTAAAGTTATTCATAAACTAGTGATTCACACAAATTTTAAAAAATTCAAATTTAAACTATTCAAATTTTAAAACTAATGGCACTAACAGAAAGTTTATAATTTTTGTGACCTAAAAGAAAAAAATCACTAAAAAACTATAAGTATTTAGTTCTAAGTAGAAATGAAAAAATAAATAGTAAAAAAAATGCCACCTACTGGGCCACCACGGCTGAATACGACTAGAAGCCCATCCATGGGCCAGGATTCAGGCCCGCAGAAGGCCCAGCAGGCCCACATGCATAGCGGTGTGAGATTAGGCCCAAAGGCCTGCAGTTCTGAGGAGTTCGTGGAGAGGGCGGGGCAGCGCTTATAAACAGGTGCGGCCGCTCCTCAACTAGCGAGGTGGGACTAAACATCCCACCGCACAGCGGCTTTGGCAGGCGCAGGCCTTTGGTCCGGTTGGTGGCACCAACGGGACTAAAGGGGGCATTGGTCACGGTTCGTGGCACAAACCGTGACCAATGCCCCCCTTTAGTCCGGTTGGTGCCACCAACCGGGACCAAAGGCCGCCGCTTCCCGCCCTTTGGGCTGCTGAAAAGAGGCCTTTGGTCTCGGTTGGTGGCACCAACCGGGACTAAAGGTGGCATTGGTCCCGGTTGGTGCCACGAACCGGGACCAATGCTCTTGGTATATAACCAGGACTTGTGAAAATTTCAGTTTCTCATCGACCATTTGCCCCGACGACGCCGAGCTCATCGACGCCGCCAGGCTGCCCCGACGCCAGTCCGCCGCCCCTGCAGTCGCCCCCGACCGCGCCGTCGCTGTCGCCCGTGCCCTCGCCCGCCGCCCCTGCAGTCGCCCCCGGCACCCGTCGTCGTCGCCCTGCCCCGCCCGTCGCCGTCGCCCCTGCCCCGCCCGTCGCCGTCGCCCCGCTCCGCCCGTCGCCGTCGCCCCGGCCCGCCCGTCGTCGTCGCCCTGCCCCTCCGTTGGTCCGGCCCCCCTGTTTTTATTTAGTTCTATATGTTTGTATTTTGTATTTTGCTTTTTTATAAAAATGTATATATGTTTGTATGTTCTCTGTGTATATATGTTCATATATGCAAAAGTTAGATTTAAATATTTAGAAAATGATTATCTATATATGTTATCTGATTTAGTACATTTTAGGTTAGTTTCATTTCTAGAAAAGTTTTATATATTCAGGAGAGGAAAAAGGAAAATAAGAAGAGGAAAAAGGAGAAGAAGAGGAGAGGAGGAAAAGGAAGAGGAGAAGAAGAGGAGAGGAAGAAAAGGAAGAGGAGAAGAAGAAAGGAATAGAGGAGAAGAAGAAAAAATAGAAAATTATTTTTTCTTCTTCTCCTCTATTCCTTTCTTCTTCTCCTCTTTTTTTATTTTTTTCTTCGATCTTCTCCTCTATTCTTTTCTTCTTCTTCTCTTTTTATTTCTTCTTCGTATTCTTATGTTTTATCGGGTCTGTCGCGTCGATATACCCCTCCCGATAACTTCAACACGAGGGGGGGTCGATATACCCCCCTCCCAATAACTTCAACACGAGGCGGGGTCGATATACCCCCTCCCGATAACTTCAACATGAGGGGGTCGATATATATACCACCTCCCGATAACTTCAACACGAGGAGGGGGGGTCGATATACCCTAAATAGCAAGTATCGCCGGTGTGAGATACATGTGGCCGTCGGTGTCGGACAGTACATCCACGTCCCACAAGTGACGCGGGCGTCGACACGCGTCACTTGTGGGACGTGGATGTACTGTCCGACACCGACGGCCACATGTATCTCACACCCACGATACTTGCTATTTAGGGTTTCCTCTACCGCTCGGCGACCCTCGACGACCCTCGTTCCCGATAAAAAAAAGAGGAAGAAGAAGAAAAAAAGGAGAAGAAAGAATAGAGGAGTTCTTACTCCTCTATTCTTTCTTCTCCTCTTTTTTTCTTCTTCCTCTTCTTTTTTTATCCTTGAAGCGTTGTCGAGGCCACCCCAAACCCTAGAGAAGCAGCGTCGAGGCCACCCCAAACCCTAGAGAAGCAGCGTCGAGGCCACTAATTAATATTAGTTCTACGTTTGCCACTAATATATCCATCTGTCATGTTTGAATAATAATTGCCATGTTGTAAATATTTGTAGAAACTATGGACACCGCCCGAGACGAAGTACAAGAAGAGTTGTTGGGGGACATAATCGCACGAGGAAGTGATGCCGTCTGCTCGTTGTTTCTCAACGACACCGATGGTCTGGAAGCAGCTGGCTATGATTATGATGGCTCCGGTGACCTAATGCCGGTGCAAGAAGGAGACCGTGAGGACGGCTCCGGTGACACAATGCCGGTGCAAGAAGGAGACCGTGATGACGTCTCCGGTGACCGAACCGAGTCCGGCCAGGTATATATATTAGTTAAGCTTCTGCTGACTAGCTAATTGATGCATTCATTGTTTTGGTATGTACACATATTAATTAAGTCTTTGTTCTTTTTTCTAGCCCTCCGGATCGAGCACAACTTCGGTAAAGAGACGAGGCCCGAAGAAAGTTGAGCTCGGATGAAAAGTTTGAGATCATAGCAATCGCGCCCGACGGCCAACCGATTGAACCCCTCCGGACAAAGAGCGCATTTGTTGCTCAGTGCGGGGTTTTGGTTAGGGACAAGATCCCGATCAGCATCCAGCAATGGTTAAAGCCGGCTACAGAAGACCCTGAGGTGTCTTATGTCAATGATATGCAGAAAAATGATCTTTGGACTGAGCTGAAGTCAAATTTCACCCTACCGCCAGAGGATGATCCGGAGAAGCCAGTTAAAGAGCAATTAATCAAGTCTTTTGCTCTTAAGAGGATGGCAGAACTATTCAGGAGGTGGAAGAAAGAGCTGAATAAGTTTGTCGAAAATAAAGAGACACCAGAATTCAAGGGCAGATATGAGAAGATCAGAGATCACTGGCCCGCATTTGTGGCCCACAAGACATCGGAAAAGAGTAAGAAGATGTCGGCGACAAACAAGCAAAATGCTGCGAAGAAGAAGCATCACCATCGCACGGGGTCAGGTGGCTACCTCGTAGCCCGGCCTAAGTGGGCCAAGACTGAGAATGATCTGGTTGATAAAGGGATCGAACCAGAGACAATTAACTGGCCAGACCGTTGCCGGACTTGGTTCTTCGGGGCTGGCGGAACCTTGGACCCTGTATCAGGGAAGTGCATTTGGACGGACGAGCAAATGGAAATACCAGTCAAGAGGCTTAAGCACTATATCGAAGCAGCGCAGCAAGGGACGTTCGTTCCAGACAGAGAGAACGACGAGCTCACAATGGCCCTCGGGAATCCTGAGCACCCTGGACGGACACGAGGCACGCCAGGCTCCATTCCGTGGAAGGCTGGGTTTCCGGACGCAGGCGGTTACAAATGCCACGAGAGGAGGAAGAAAGTGGAGCAGACCCAACTGCAGGCGCTGCACGCTAGGGTACAAGCGATAGAGGAACGAGAAGCAAATCGCAGCAAACGAACTGCCGAAGCTTCCCCCGAAGCTACCCCGCCATCTCAGCGGAGAAGCAGCGTCGGCTTCCACCGAGCTGCTTCAGCCGGAGCATGTCTTGACGGCTCCTGCCAGCTATCCTGTGGATTCTATCACGGAGTCCTGAAATTGCCACCTTATGACGCAATGGATTAATATGAAGGTCAAGGCGGCTGTTGGCTCTGTTTTTCCTATTGAACCCGGCGCAACTTTTCACTACCGGACGATTCCAGAAGGATATGCTAGGGTGATGGTCGATGAAATAACGAAGGGATTTGAGGACCTCCAGCTTGACCACCCTACCGGTGAAGGGGAGACTCGGCTGGGTTCTGCTCTGAAGACTCCATGCCTATGGCGGAAGGAGCTATCAACCTTCCGAACTGGACGCCTCGCCTCCTCCTCCTTCCTCCGGCGAGTCAGGCACTCCGCCTCTCCACCGCCTCCTCTCGGCGAGTGACGATCAGGGCAACTCGCCAGGCTCCTTCTCCGGCGGCGTGGCGGCACTCGCCTCCTTCTCCGCCTGTGCGCCGCGCGCCCGGAGCACAGCTCCTTCTTCTCGCCTCGTCAGCAAGGGCGGAAGAGACCCGTCGCCGCTCCGGCTGCTCTGGCGTGTCGTAGTCCTTCTCCTCCGCCTCGTAAGCAAGTAAAGAAGACAACCGCTCCGTCTGCTCTGCCGGCGTCTAGCAGTACAGCAGAGGCGGGAGGACATACAGATTCGGTCCTTCTCTGAAGACTCCAGAGAAGTTACCATACGAGAGGACCCCGGAGGAGAACGCCGAGATCGCACGAGAAGAAGTGAGGAACTTCTTTGAAGGGGTGAAAGCAAAGAAACATCCACCTCCGGAGGAGAAGGTAGATCCGGTGAAAGCGAAGCGCACTCTGGCTGCCCTGACAAAACCACCCAAGTCTCCGCCGAAAGGAAACTATGAGCGCATTATTGGAAAGGAATTTGCCGAAGCGGAGCGGTCGGGAAGTACTGTCAGTGATCAAAGGCTGAAAGAACGACGAGCTGGGAAACAAATTGCCCAGCTCGGCGAACAAGCGAAGCAATCGTGCCCCCCACTCAAGGTGCCTAGCGACATCATCGCTAATGATTCGAGGATGGTGCCCGGTTATAGCAATCTTGGAGATTACCTTCCGACGATGTACATTATGATTTCATGGAGGTGCAGATACAAAGATACGAGTACGGGAAGCCTCTCGTCAAAGATGAAAGATCTCTATCAACGATGATGCGAAGATGGCATGATTGGTACTTGAAAATCTGCAGAGAGTCTGGGGGGAGGAGTACTTTGTATGTGAGAGTTAAAAAGGAGCATGACCTCGTTGGAATTGATCTGTTGCATGTTCCATTTGAGGAGTTCTTTCAGTTTTTCATCAATTAGCCCTCGATAAAGCAACGGATCACCTGCTACTGTCTGTAAGTAGTACCACTTCTGTCATTAAGTCTCTCTATATAGCTCAGCTCTTTCATTGCATGTATTTATAATTATCCTCACTATATTATGTAGATTGAAAATGTCGAATTGAAGAAAAGACAAATCGGTGATATTGGGTTCATTAACACAAATATCATAGATGCAACCCAGGTTAAATTTCACGCCGCAGATACCGAGGCCAATTTGCTACGATCGTTGGTAATAAATGAAAACAAAGATATAATACTCTTTCCTTACAACTTCAAGTGAGTGTTACTGTCTTGTGCATATTCGGTTTCCCTTATATATTAGTCAAGGTTATAGTAATGTAATTGATGAGTTATGCATGCGTGTGCAGTTTCCACTATATTCTCC
Organism: Triticum urartu; assembly: GCF_003073215.2. Classification (NCBI taxonomy): domain Eukaryota; kingdom Viridiplantae; phylum Streptophyta; class Magnoliopsida; order Poales; family Poaceae; genus Triticum; species Triticum urartu. Next base: position 318,153,825 of record NC_053025.1, on the reverse strand, counting down.
TAGAGATTAAGCTTGAGCAGGGAGTTAGTAACCGTCTTAGACTCTAAACGAAAAGATCCCCAGGACTATGCAGACATGACTCAAATATCCAGAAGTAAGTTAAATCAATCATTATCCACCATATCAGCAACTTTTTCATTTCCTGATATCAAGTAATTGTTTTCTTTGTCCGGCAGGGGTTTGGAAAAATTCACCAAAACAGTTCCTGGACTGCCGAAGGAGCTGGAATTTAGACACCCGAAAGTAAGTACTATAGTAGCATGTTCCGCGCATCTCCTATAGTGATTCAAGCGCTAGTTTCATTAATACCATTTAGCATTCTTGCTTATCAGTTTGATTGACCTCTATTTCTTGTAAAGTGGTTGTGGCAGGAACAAGGGAATGATTTCTGTGGATACTACGTTTGCGAGTCCATCCGCCACACGACCTGTGAGCGGGGCTACTCTGACGAACAATATGAAGTGCGTAAATAACAACATTCACAATTTTATTTTATTACCATCATTTTTGTGAGTTATTCATTCATATATATGTGTATTGACCCCCTTCTTTAAATTAGATGTTTTCGGAAGCGGGATGAACTCCTAGCACCAGCTCGCATGCGAGCAATTCAAGAGGAATTGGCGGCATTCTTTCTTGACCACGTGATCGTTGAAGACGGAGAATACTATGTGTACCATGAGTCCGTACGTTAGGAGATTATATTTGTAAGAGATAATTATTGTATATATGTAGCCGGTAGTGTCGGATAGATATACGAGAACTTGTTGTTCGACCAATCTCTCTGGAAGGAGAGGTGGTCGATATCACTTCTCTCTGTATGCATATATGTTCATGACGATCTTCTGTTTCCTTCGTTTGCTTACTAGCTAGCTAGCGTGTCTAGTCCTCTCTATACGTATGTATAGTACGTAGCGTCGACCAAGCACGGACATAAGAGAGGACACTTCTCTCTATTAATTATAGCTAGCTAACACAATATATGAAACACCTAAATTAACCCCCCAAAACCCTCCAACCCCCCCCCCCCCCTTTAAAAAAAACAAAAACCCCAGCCACAGAAATACTGACGCGTGGATGCCTATTGATCCCGGTTGGTGCCACCAACCGGGACCAAAGGCCCTCCTGCCTGGGCTCCGCGCACAGGCCACGTGGAGGCCCATCTGTCCCGGTTCTGGATTGAATCGGGACTAAAGGGACAGGGCATTAGTACCGACCCTTTAGTCCCGGTTCAGGAACCGGGACAAAAGACCCTTACGAACCGAGACAATAGGCCCTTTTTCTACTAGTGTATAGACATTCGACCAAAGAAAAACACCACAAAAAAAATCAACAAGTAAATAAATACTACACCAACCTTAGCTGGTGTGAATAATGGTTTCTTGAAATATAAGTCTATTCATAAGAGCAGATGGAATATCGCGTAATTTTCCTACACTTCTATATGTGCTCCTTAATTTTAGTTGTTAGATTATGAATAAGGATGCGAAAGACAAGATAATGCGTGATGAAGTGAAAAAAAGTTAACAAACATATGTGAATCAGAGACATTGGGAGAGATGCAACTGAAAGTAGAATCATCTGATACTGGCACTGAAAGACAACTAGTGTGTGCATGGAGGAGCTAGGAGAGAAAATAATCGCTGTTTCTTAGGCTAGAGGGGATGGAGGTGGTTTTGGTGTCGGGGAGCTGCTGGAGATTCAAAAGAAGGCCAGAGGCATATGTGAACATCGTTGGGAGAGCAGGAAGAGGGCGCCAGCAGCCTGTGACTTTTTATTTTTCCTGTATAGGACTTCGAACAGTTAGAATGTTGACATGTACGCAATTGTAATATTTTGTTCATTTGATTGTACTTTCTTGACTAGTATATTGCACATGCATAAGCTTCAATACAAACCAAAGGAATTTTAAGTGGATGTGCAAAGTGTATAGACATCATTTTCAGTCAATCTCTCTGATTACGCGCGCGCGCACACACACACACGCACGCACGCACGCACGCACACACGCACACACACACACACACGCACACACACAATACTTCGAGTGATTTGACTTCCGATGATGCAACAACCTCCTTATATATGCCCCCAATGCAAATTGGTCTTGATAGTCATTGCCTTCATTCAACACTTGTGTGCCATCCCAACATCATATCCTCCTACTAATCCAACATGATCACTTTGATCCATTCATTTTAATCTAATCCGTGTTTCTTCTACAACCTATTCATTGCTACTGTATAAAAATTTATATAATAGTGTATAAATATAAAGACATGAAATACGCATGAATTGTAGTGGCGCGGGGCAACCACCGGCGCTGCTGCTATTTAGCAGGAGCGCTAGTCCAACCCACGCGCTACTGCTAACACAAGTAGACCCGCGCTACTACTACCAGTTAGCTGTAGCGCTCTAGCAGTAACTCCTAGCGCATAACCACGCGCTACTACTACGGTTTTCCCTAGCAGTGTTAAATCTACTATGCAAGCATGCATAACCTGAGAGAGATTTCTTTCCTTCTATGATCATTTATGCATATTAGCTTGTTGATGTGTTTGATCTTAGCTTTATTGTTATCCGTTAATATGGCCCCAAAGTAATATGATATGTGGTTTGTTTATATATATGGTGAGTGGGAGATGAGAATGCTACAATCCTGACCTAGTGGCTTGGGGAGGTAACATTGATTTTACAGGAATCTGGCACAATTTTTTAACATTGATGCTTTGCCAGGTCTCGAGGTGGCTATTAACAAATGTGTTTCGTTGAACTTAACTTTCAATTTCTTTTGCATGATTTTCCCGGAATATGTTTGTATGGCATTCTACATACATGTTCCTTTTACAAGTGAAAATCTAATATTTTTATTCTTTGCAAAATGAATGGCCATGGAACTATTTGCCACTTTTCCGTTGACCCTGAGTCACTAAGCTGAATATTTCTTTTGGGTGTGATTATCGAATAGAACTAGGGTTGTCATTATGTTTCTCAGTGTCCCACCATGAAAGTTAGTCAAACCACTAATGTTATGAAAGATAATATGACCGGCTAACCATCTTTGACTCCATCCGTATTAAATGGGCAATGACGTACTCCCTCCGTCCTTCAAAGAGTGTACTTCCAACATTGTTGGAGGGTCAAACTATCTCAAAGATTGATCGAGTTTGTGCAAAAATATATCAATGTTCATGAAACCAAATAAGTATATGATAACAATATATTTTATCATGAATCTAACGCTACTAATTTGATGGCATAAATGTTGCAGTACTATTGTATAAATACGGTCAAACATAAAAAAGTTTGATTTTCCAACTAAATTGGAAATACACTCTTTAAATGACAGAGGGAGCACCCATTTGGTTTTCCATGTCTTGGCAAGATAGACTCTGTTATGACTTATGAGAAGTATCAATATAAATGCATTTGGCCAATAATGCGAGATGGTAATAATTAGTTCTAGAAAAATACAACACAACTATGTAAGGGTGTAACGACAGAATGAAAAACTGGACATTTTTAAATATGACATGCTCTTGTTTTTACTTTCATGTAATTTTCATGAAAAAATGAAATTTTCTGTACCCACGTAAAGAAAATCAAAATTCAGTTTTAAGCACTGAACTTTGTTTTTACAGGGGCTGAAAAACTGATCCTTTTTATATATTTGCAAGATGCATTGTCTCCGAATTATTATACTAGAATTTACCCGCTAAAGAGGCAAACACAAATCTGTGCAATTATTTCAGTCTTATTTCTCATTTTAACACTTTTCACCTTGGAGCACATGCTCTTTGATGTCACTCTGAATTAACCCTATATATAACTCTATCCTCGCCCGAGACGATAGCAAAGTTTAGTAATTCGCCCACACCATACATTGAGCTGCTCCTTTTATCTGACATGTTAGAACACAAATAGGTCACAAATAGATAACAGAGAAGATGGAGACAAACCAATTGAAGAGATGCTTCGACACGTGAGAATCGGAGGCATTGGGAGAGAAGCAGTCTTAGCAAATTGAATTTAGTGGCCTTCGCAGTCGGTACCGTCTTTATCACTCGTAGGAGACATGTCTTATGATACTATTGGGCTGGCTGGGGCGAGATGTTGTACAAGAAATTTCTAAAGTTGTAACCTTTCAGCTGGCCGCTCATCCTAATTGTGAGAAGTTGTACAAGTTGAGTACAATTTTGACTGCGGTGAGAGCTTGGACCTTACAGTTGGGCAAATAAGCCACAGCGACCGCGTCGGGTGCGTGTGCGTGCGCGCGGCGCGTCGGGTGCGGTCCGGGCCGCGTCGGCTCCGTGACGAGCGTGCGTGTGTGTGCGTGCGTGCGTGGGTAGTGTTTTGATGCGCGTGTACATGTACAGGTGACGCGCCGTAGTAGGGGTAGTCTGTTGGTGACCTGGTCCGGGTGAGCATAGCGATCAGGGTGGGCTCGCCGCAGAGCGTGCATATGGGCGTACGTGGTTGACATGGCCAGAGCGGGCCAGATCGTGGGCTCGCCCAGGTTTTTTCCCGAACTCTCCCGTGCGGTCCAGACCTGGCAGTCGATGCACACTCACTGACCTCTATGCGGCTAGGGGCGCTTAATGCACTATCAACCCTAACCGAGGGAGAGACTCAACCTAGCGTGCATGCTATAACTTAGGGCGCCAGCACTTCATTTATATATGCTCAGGGTCTCGGCCTGGCTTTGTACAAAGGGTTACATGCCTTGCCGGCAAGTCTTGTACAAAAGGTGGTTTGCCAGGGGCCCGTCAACCGCGCCTTATGGGTCGAACTTGCGAAGATGTTCGATGTTCCAGGAGTTGCTCACTGGAACGCCATCTTCAGTCTCTAGGCGGACTGCGCCAGGCCTGGTGACTCGTATTACCCGATAAGGGCCTTCCCACTTCAGCATCAACTTGTTGGGATTCTTGGCCGAATGAACCTGCTGAAGAACAAGGTCGCCTTCGTCAAAGCTTCGGGCATGAACCTTGAGGCTATGGTAGCGCCCCAAGCCTTGCTGGTAGCGCGCTGCTCATACAGCCGCCCGAAGACGATCTTCCTCAAGGAGCGTCGCGTCATCTTGCCGCAACTTCTCTTGCTGAAGCTCATCATAATAGAGCACTCAAGGTGACCCATATGTGAGTTCCATGGGGAGAGCTGCTTCTGCCCTGTAAACGAGGTAGAAGGGTGTCTGACCGGTGGCTCGATTTGGCGTCGTTCTGATTGACCAAGGAACCGCCGGCAATTCATCAATCCAGCATCGTCCGCACCTGCGTAGCCTGTCAAAAGTCCTTGTCCAGAGGCCTCGCAACACTTAAGCATTTCCCCTCTCAGCCTGGCCGTTGCTTCGTGGATGTGCAACAGAAGCAAAACAGACCTTGTGGCCAAGGTCCTGGATGTACTGCATGAAGGCGTGGCTTGTGAACTGTGTCTCGTTGTCGGTGATGATCCTGTTTGGCACACTAAAACGGCAGACTAGCCCCTTGAAGAATTTGACGGCTGATTGTGCTGTCACCTTTCTCACTGTCTCCACCTCCGGACACTTTGTGAACTTGTCGATTGCAACGTACAAGTACGCAAAGCACCCGATATCATGGGAAAAGGGGCCCAGTATGTCGAGCCCCCAGACCGAGAATGGCCAGGAGAGAGGGATTGTTTGGAGCGCTTGAGCTGTGATACGTCTCCAACATATCTATAATTTTTGACTGCTCCATGCTATATTATCTACTGTTTTGGACATTATTGGGCTTTATTATCCACTTTTATATTATTTTTGGGACTAACCTATTAACCGGAGGCCCATCCCAGAATTGCTGTTTTTTGCCTGTTTTAGGGTTTCAAAGAAAAGGAATATCAAACGGAGTCCAAACGGAATGAAACCTTCGGGAACGTGATTTTCTCATTGAATACAACTCTGGAGACTTGGATCCTATGTCAAGACACGTAACAGGAGGCCACAAGGTAGGGGGCACACCTACCCCCCCCCACAAGGCACGCCCTCCACCCTCGTGGGCCCCCTGTTGCTCCACCGACGTACTTCTTCCTCCTATATATACCCACGTACCCCCAAACGATCAGATACGCAGCCAAAAACCTAATTCCACCGCCGCAAGTTTCTGTATCCACGAGATCCCATCTTGGGGCATGTCCCGGAGCTCCGCCGGAGGGGACATCGATCACGGAGGGCTTCTTCATTAACACCATAGCCTCTCTGATGAAGTGTGAGTAGTTTACCTCAGACCTACGGGTCCATAGTTAGTAGCTAGATGGGTTCTTCTCTCTTTTTGGATCTCAATACAATGTTCCCCTCTGTCGGTGTCAAAACCGGCGGATCTCGGGTAGGGGGTCCCGAACTGTGCGTCTAGGCCGGATGGTAACAGGAGACAAGGGACACGAAGTTTTACCCAGGTTCGGGCCCTCTCGATGGAGGTAAAACCCTACGTCCTGCTTGATTAATATTGATGATATGGGTAGTACAAGAGTAGATCTACCACGAGATCGAGGAGGCTAAACCCTAGAAGCTAGCCTATGGTATGATTGTTGATGTGTATGTTGTCCTACGGACTAAAACCCTCCGGTTTATATAGACACCGGGTAGGGTTAGGGTTACATAGAGTCGGTTACAATGGTAGGAGATCTATCATCCGTATCGCCAAGCTTGCCTTCCACGCCAAGGAAAGTCCCTCCCGGACACGGGACGAAGTCTTCAATCTTGTATCTTCATAGTCCAGGAGTCCGGCTGAAGGTATAGTCCGGCCATCCGGACACCCCCTAATCCAGGACTCCCTCAGTAGCCCCTGAACCAGGCTTCAATGACGACGAGTCCGGCGCGCATATTGTCTTCGGCATTGCAAGGCGGGTTCCTCCTCCAAGTACTTCATAGAAGATTTTGAACACAAAGATAGTGTCCGGCTCTGCAAAATAAGTTTCCACATATTGCCATAGAGAGAATAATATTTACACAAATCTAATCTGCTGACGTATTCCGTAGTGTGACATCACACCACGGCCAAGCTTTTATTCGAACCGTTTTACTGTCCCATCTCAGCGCGTTATGCGAGGCGGTTTCCTTGGCACGTCTTGTTAAAGCAGAGATCGTGTCCCCTTATTCCGGGATTCTCATCAATACGGGCGTGGGTAACCCAACCGCGCCATTGATTACGGCGCTTGGAGATAAGCGAGTTTTACCAGGCTGGTGGGGACATGTAGTTGCGTCCACCCATATAAGGGGATAAAGATCCACCTTTTCACCTACGCCTTCTTCCTCCTTCGCCTATCCATTCTTGCGCACTCGAGCTCCAGCGCCCAAGTCCGCACTCCCCACCTCAACCTTCTCCAGCCATGTCCGGAGCGGGAGGCAAGTGGATGGTCTCCTCCGTCACGGAGGGACACATCAAAAAGCTGAGGAAGGCCGGATACCTGTCTAACGAACATCATCTCTGCTCTT
>NC_053025.1:318128729-318145381 GCF_003073215.2 Triticum urartu | reverse complement strand
ACTATTGCTTGCTTACGATTGATCGGAGTGTGAACGAGTAGAACTATCAAGAGTTTTGAGCGCGAATCATCTTCATCAACATTGCAGGCAAGTTCACACTTTGATCATATTCCTTTCATACCCAGTTTTTATGCATTAGTTTCACCCTCAAACATTGCATGAATAGGATTGATAACATGTGGGTATTGGGAAGTAGTTGATGAGGTAGGAACCTATTACCCTGCATTCTAACCTTGAGAGTTACTATTACGTTATGCTTATATTGCCATGCTATGCTCATAGACGTGGATTGGGTTTGAGAGTATTCATGACAGATGTGAGATTGTTAATTAATGGTTTACTTAAGGTGGCAACTTTAACACACATCTGGGTGGATTGAGGCACCTGGGTACTCCAGCGATTGCCTGTCTAGGCACCTGGGTATGTCAGGATTGCCTATTTTTTATGGACCGCCACCCAGGCTCAAAGGGATCATGAGATTATTCATACTAGAACTTCCGTGTGCAGCCACAAGCTATTATGGGCTCTAGCATAGTTGATTAAGTCGTGTGAACTCTTACAGTGGTAGACTAGCAGATGTAGGGGATGTAGGTGGCATGGTCTACCATTCTCAATGTTCAACACCCACCATGATAGTTAAATAAAATTTATTCCTTTGCAGTAGGGAAAAATTGGCTTTACGCAAAACCTTATAACCATAGAGCTTTTCCACCAGCCAAATATGCATGTAGTGATAGCCATTGTTCATCATTCTCTATGGTGTGAATTTGCCAGTACATTCAATGTACTGACCCTCTGTGGCTGCAACGTCTCATGTTTTAGGATTTCTTACGACGAGTAAGTGATACGTTAGGGTTACGATTTCTACACTCAACTTTGCGTTGGTGTTGATGGGAATCCACAACCTTGTTACTTTCCGCTATTTTGGATTGAGGTAGTAGTATTTAACGTTACTTTATACATGTGATTTACCTCTGTTATAAATCCTCGAGTACTGTGTGTGTCAGCATACCGATCCAGGGATGACACTTAAGCACAGAGACTTGACCGTCTCGAGGTTGGGTCGCTACAAGATGGTATCAGAGCACATGTTGACTGTAGGACGTGACCCTAGAAATGGCAAGCCCATAGCAAAGATTTTTATCTACAACTTCCCCTTTCAAAAAGATCTTTTACCTCTCTTCTCTTCTGAGCTTATTCAAAAATTCCCTTTAGTGAGACCATATCCCTTTTCCCTTTGACACACGAAGATTCGACGGATAAGACCACTCCAAGAAGTACAAGATATCAGAACAACTAAGATCACTTCGGAATGAAGAGATTTCCGTGCATGAATAATGGAAACTACAACGGTTGAAGACCAAAGACAAGTAGAATTTGAAGGCTCTGAAGAATTCCCAGATTTGTATGACCTAGGAAGGCTACCCTAATGGAACTTGGCAGACTATGGAAGTTGTCAATACCCGAGATCAAGGTGTATCGGATAAAGACCGGAGCATGTAGAGTTAAGAACTCCAGGATTTGTCAAGAAAACCCTAAGGCAGGAGATATCAACTATGGAATGATAGCTCATGGAATGACAAGAGCAGAAACCACTATCCATGATGTTATCGGCCCGCTTGATGCTATTGTCACCGTGCTGAGTTAAGGATGCATTTTAACCTTAGCTAGTGTATCACCAGGATCTGGAGTGTTACATCAAGAACGTTAAGATGGACCTACAAGAAGTAGTATTTTGACAAGGAAGTATTTCATGAGGAACTCAGGACCCTGAAGATGAGAGTAGCCAAGCTGGAGGAGCAAAACCTTGAGAAACCGGAGATTCGTCGGGAACTAGACCATGGTTCATGCCAAGGATGTTGAAACCTATAAGTTTGAAATACAACTCCAGAATATTAAAGGACGTCATGAGAGACTTCGCGTCAACAGAGTTGATCTGGCAAAAGAACTTGAGAAAGACAAGCATGATCAGAAGAAGCCATTGGAGGCATGAACAAGGCTTGAAGAGTTTGGAGACGTTGAAGATTTATTGACCTTTAGAAGACCAAACCCCTGTTATATACCTACGTTAGATGCGACGATTGTGAGCTGTCATTGTTTGATGTTTTCCGACAGCCACAATAAAATCTGTCTTTTCAAAAATTTTATTTGTATTGTGTGTATCCCTATCTATCTCTCTTATCTCACCCCAAACCCATGGACCCAATAGAGGATGAATGAAGATGAGCTTGTATTTTCTGGACCGATGAGTCAGTTGGAGACGGACCGATGGATTCAGAACATGGAGGATCACATGGAGAATAACCCTATAGTTGGACATGATATGACCCAGCATGCTCTTTAGTGCTTTGAAAGAGGTGCTGCTACTTGGTGGAGGATATACCAAACCATAAACGGATGGCAAGGAGTAACCACTTGGAGAGAATTAAAGTTGACTCTGCCGAGTCTCGGCTTGTGTCCCAGAAGTTGAAGCCTTATGGAAATGGTATGAAGAACCTTGTGCATGCAAGATTTGTGGAGAAATAGGACACACCCATAAAGAACACAAGGATGAATGCCCTAATTGTGAAGGAAGTCACCCAGTTGAAGAATGCCCAACTAGGCAGATTACTTGTTTCTTGTGTGAAGGGACTACCCACTATCCTGCTCAGTGTCACATTTACCCCATGGTACAACGAACCATCCAGCAGAAGAAAGAAGTGAATGAAAGGAGCCCTCATGGAAATTTTAGAAGAAGCTGTGATGGAGGACACACCTAAAGAAGACCCGAGTAAACCCTGCACTAAGTCTTGCTATTCATGTGGAGAAGAAGGACACATCTCCCAAAATTGTTTGAATGGGGATCTAGTAGAATTCCCACAGAGGAAGTAGAATATGACCCACAAGAAAATAGAAGCCAGGAGGCAGAAAGGTCCAGGAAGAGAAGCAGATTGATTCCAGGAAGGATCTGAGTCATATCACCTGTTACAGGTGCAAGGAGTCAGGGCACTACCTCAACAGTTGCCCAAAAAGGAAACCTCTGGTACTTGTCAAAGTATGTTTTAGTTGTAATGGAGCAGGGCACTTTGCCAGAGAATGCCCCAAGGAGAAGGATACTTGTGCTAGATAGTTGAGTTTGCAACAAAAGAAATGGAGTAGTAGAAGTGAGAACATTTTCTTTTATATTGAGGTGTTGAGTTGAGACATGTAATGGAAAAACAAGAGATTGTAATCATTGGAGAATCAATAAAGTTAGCATCGTTTGGTAAAGATTGGTTTTTATGAGTTGTTACTCTATGAAGAAGGATTTTGACCATTTTTGAGGATATGAGAAATATGGTCTATGGAAGATTTGTGCATTTTAAGGGTGGTAGTACCCTGTAAGAACCTTGACCCCTGAAAAAGATAAGATACTCCCACTGAATGATTTCATACAAAATGATACGAGTTTTGTCTCGATATGTGTGATACCCCAAGAGTATGTGGGATGAAGTTGGAGACCGTCAGTTGTTTGGACCAAATGTGATCAAGGAGTCAGAAGAGAATGTTTAAGTTGATTCGAGATAGACTGAAAGTAGCTCAGTCCAGGTACAAGAGTTATGTAGACTTAAAAACGCAAGGAGGTAGTCTATGAAATTGGAGACAAAGCATGTCTTCGTGTGACCCCTCTGCGAGGAGTTAAACAATTTGGAGTTAAGGGACAGTTAGCCCCGAGATTTCTAGGACCATACCGAGTTTTGGAGCGTATGAGAGAAGTGGCCTACAAGTTTGAGTTACCCGAAGGACTGTCAGGAGTTCAAGATGTGTTTCACGTTTCCCAGTTGAGAAGTGCCATGCAGAGATGGCCATATTTCCCTGTAAGGACGCTTGACCCGGAAGGATAATGATGTTCCACGAAGTGGAATATGGACTTTCATAAGTATAAGTTTTTATCTCGGGTCATGTGGGATATCCACGAGGATGAAGAGATATTACTATTGGATATAAAGGAGGTATGATGTCGGAATATGGATCAATGGAAACTCCATGATGAGTCTGATAATCCGTCCTAGTTTGGTGCCAATAGAAGGAAGAAAGACAGTACAATTGGATGGATTTAAGATACTAGGAAAGTTGGAAGATTGGAATAATGATCAGTTGCCGATGATAAGTCAGGACTACAAGTGATGAGTGGGCATAACCACAGGCCCCAGGAACTGCCAAGAAGCAAGCACATTCTTGTTGAAGGAAAAACCCTGGAGGAAGATACGACATTTATCGGCAGACAATTTTATAGGAGTAATGCAAAACCTGAGAGTTGTGGAGGAACGATAGATGTGTCTGGCTTGCAGAATCTATGGATTATATCCGAACTTGGTTCGTCGACAAGAGAAATTCTGCAATGCTTGTGAGGATGACCGAGTGTTAGTATGCGAGATTCGCTAAACCTGTATACAATGGTAATGATTTGGGTGCGGGATGGATTGATCACCATACCGACTTACTCTTATTGTTCGCCTTGCTATATGGGATGGTAAATCTGAGTGACTTACCTATAGTAGAGAGACGACGGTATTAAACCTTGTTTGAAGCCTTAGAATGGTATAGCAATTTTTCCCTTGTACAAGGCAGCTTTGCCAACCATAGGTTATACGGTGAGGATCAACCTAGACCCATTTCCTGCAGGAGAAACCATAAATGGTTGACCACCATGAGAGATCGATAGTTGTTTAGTTTTGGCGCCAGACCCGTCAGGTAATAAGACCCAGTCTCGGAAGAACCTTACCTAGATGAAAGATAGAAGAATTGAGGAAAAGGTTATGCCACTAACGGAAGAGCTCAGAGAAGGAATTTTCTCGAGGATCTGAGAAGACCGACACTGTCAAGAATAAGGATAGAGTATATGAGTTTTGATGGAACAGTAACCATGCTTCTAAGGGTGGTAGCACCCCAGACCCAGTGTGACGATCGATGGATTTTGAGAAGACCCCGAACTTAACCTATTTCTTTCTAGCCTTCTCCGAATCTCGAGGACGAGATTCATTTTAAGGGTGGTAGGTTGTAACAATCCCAAAATTCTAAATTTTGGAATGTTATAATAATAGATAGATTTGATTGATTGTTTGATTTGATGGTGAAATTTGAGTGAAATTTCGAAACTTTTGAAAGTTAAATGAGAGGAATAAAAGGACTTTCCCAAACTTTCATATTTGCTTTCTGATCTCCGATGATCAAATTCTTTTTTCAAATACAAAACCCTTGAGTAAAGATGATATGACCTTCTTCCATTAAATTAAAATGAAAGGGTATTTGAAAATAATTGAATTCCATTTGAAATATTTCAATTCCATAAACTCATTGCAACTCAATGATTTCATGAGAGAAGATAAAATGGACTTCTTCAAATTATATGAATATGAGTTGGAGTTTCAAAGAATTAAATTCAAAGTCTTTTGAATTTATTTTCAATTTGGAGTATTTGAGTTTTATTCAAATTATTTTTCTCCAAAAATAAAATACATGGAAAATTAGGGTAACATGATTCCCTACAATAGAAAATTGGAGAAAAATTAATTTGAAATCATTTTGGTATTTTTAAAATGTTTTATCGGATTTTATTAGACCAGTAGCACTCTTTGAATTATCTAAATTTGTGTGGATTTTTTCAGCATTATAAAAATGTCCATGTTGTTGGAAATATTTTTTTGAAAATTTTGATATATTATATGCCTATATAATTTTTTTATTTCTATTTGTTTTATCTCTTCTGTTTGTCTGGAAAAAAACTCTTCGAACAGTGCCAGGCCGAAGCCCAGCACTGCTCTCTTTCTCCCCGCGCTAGGCCACCAGCCCAGCTCCAAGCCAGGCCCGAGGCCCAGCCAACCGCGCCGGCCCACCACTGCGTCGTCCCCGACCGGACGACGAGAGCCCTGCTCCCGCACGCCATCGCCGGCGCCGTACGCCGCCAGGACACCGCGGTCGTTGCCCCCTCCCGCAAGCTCCGCGCCTCGCCTCCCCTCCCTTAAATAGCGGAGCCCTGGGCCCCCGACGCCGCGCCCTCGACCCCCCCTCTCCTTTTCGCATCACCGCCGCGCCGCCCTTGGCTGCACCTCGCGACGCCGCCGCACTTGCTGCCGCCGCTGCCGCCCGAAGCGCGCCGTCGCCGTTGGCGCTCGCCGCCGCTGCTCCGTGCCGCCCGCGTCGCCGCAGTCCATCACCCTGCGCCGCCGCTTGCTCCCCTGCGACGCTTCCGCCGCCGCGCCGGAGCGCGCTACTCTCGCCGGAGTAACCGCAGCCGTCGTCGAGAACCGTTGCCGAACCAGTAATAAAACCGATCCGGTTTTCTTCGGCTTTCTTTCGGTTTAGTCCGGTTTCTGAAAAAAAAATCCTAGATTTGTTTTTTAGGGTTTATTACTTAGAGGATGTTCGCTGGTTAGGTTTAGAAAACGAACGTTCGCCCTCTAGTTTTTTTTCTTTTTGTTTCGGCCAAGGACCTATTTGTGATAGTTTTTCTTACCGATTAGTCCCTCGGTTTCAAACGACTATAACTTTTACTCGTTAGTCCAAATTCAACGAAACCAACGCCCACGTCTTTGTTATGATCTCCTCTATCCAGTAAAACAACTTAAACATGTTTTTGAAAAGTTTAAAATTTGAATTAGATCAGATTTGAATTCAAACTTTGTTTGATCATAACTTGAGTTTCGTAGCTCCGTTTGAGTTGATTCTTTGCAAATCGAAGCTCTTGACCTAACATTCTGGATAAAGGCCAAATTCACATAATTTTTACTGTAGAAATTGTTTTATGTTGCAAGAGTGTTATTTGCTTGGTTTTGATGTTTTCTGAAATCGTCTTCTTCGTTCTTTCTGATCTTTTGAGTGATGCTTATGTGTGGTTACAATTGCTTGCTTACCGATAGATTGACCGGAGTGTGACGAGTAGATCTATCAAGAGTTTTGAGTGCGACCATCTTCATCAACATTGCAGGCAAGTTCACACTTTGATCATATTCCCTTTCATACCCCAGTTTTTATGCATTAGTTTCAAACCCTCAAACATTGCATGAGTAGGATTATAAATGTGGGATGGGAAGTAGTTGAGGTAGTACCTATTCCCTGTCATTATCAAACCCTTGGGAGTTACTTTACGTTATGCTTATAGTGCCATGCTATGCTCGTAGACGTGGATTGGGTTTTGAGAGTATTCATGACAGATGTGAGATTGTAATTAATGGTTTACTTAAGGTGGCAACTTAAACATACATCTGGGTGGATTGAGGTACCTGGGTATTCCAGGATTGCTGTCTAGGCACCTGGGTAGACCAAGATTGCCTATTTTTTATGGACCGCCACCTAGGCTCAAAGGGATCATGAGATTATTCATACTAGAAACTTCCGTGTGCAGCCACAAGCTACTTGGGCTCTAGCATAGTTGACTAAGTCATGCGAACTCTTACAGTGGTAGACTAGCAGATGTAGGAGATGTAGGTGGCATGGTCTACCCGATCGTAAGGTGCTAGCGCTTCTGAAAGACTATGTCTCGGTCATCCGTCTTCTCAAACACCATGTAGTGCGAGAAACCAAACGGAGGCGATCGAGTCTTGTGGGGAAAAGTGCGCAAACCTCTGCAGAGTGTATAAACTAATCATGATTAGCCGTGTCCCCGGTTATGGATGTTTTGAGTATCTAGTACTTGGATTATCATGTGAATCTCATCATGTTACTTTAAATTAATTTTGTTGGGTTTAATGACGTTACTTAATTGGGATTGAGAATGCTGTCAACCATTCTCAATGTTCAACACCCACCATGATAGTTAAATAAAATTTATTCCTTTGCACTAGGAAAAAATTGGCTTTACGCAAAACCTTATAACCATAGAGCTTTTCCACCAGCCAAATATGCATGTAGTGATAGCCTTATTCATCATTCTCTATGGTGTGAATTTGCCAGTACATTCAATGTACTGACCCTTTGTGGCTGCAACGTCTCATGTTGCAGGATTTCTTACGACGAGTAAGTGATACGTTAGGGTTATGATTTCTACACTCAACTTTGCCGTTGGTGTTGATGGGAATCCACAACCTTGTTACTTTCGCTATTTTGGATTGAGGTAATAGTATTTACGTTACTTTTTACATGTGATTTACCTCTATTATAAATCCTTGAGTATTGTGTGTGTCAGCATACCGATCCAGGGATGACACTTATGCACAGAGACTTGACCGTCTGAGGTCTGGTCGCTACAACAGGACTCGAAGGATTTATAACAGAGTAGCAATCACACACTTATTACATCGAATGTTCCGAAAGAGAACTTATTACAATAAATATGGCTTAAGGCCATCTAATACGATAACAGCGAAAGGCTTGGAAGATAAAGTGAGTCCATCAACTCCAACGGCATAGCTGAGTTGCACGGCAACGACCTAATGAACCTTACTCCTCATCTGAAAAGTCTGTGACATAATACGTTGCATCCCGAAAACGGGTCAGCACATGGAATATGCTGGCAATATAACACAGTAGAGCAAGAACAGAATAATGCTTTCACTACATGCATATATGGCTGGTGGAAAGCTCTATGGTTATAGTTTTTGCGAAAAGCCAATTTTTTCCTACAACAAAAAATTTATTTAACTATCATGGCAGTTGAAACATCATTGAGAAGGTTCCTCCAACTCAATCCCAATTAGAGTAATTATCAACCCAACAATATTAATTAAGAGTGTTGAGATACTTAGGATACTCCAAGTACTAGATACTCAAGATTTTCCATAACCGGGGACACGGCTAACCATGATTAGATTGTACACTCTGCAGAGGTTTCTGCACTTTTCCCCACAAGACTCGATCGCCTCCATTGGATTTCTCGCAATACATGGTGTTGAGAAACGGATGACCGAGACACAGTCTTTCAGAACATTAACTCTACTCCGGGCAGACATACCAAACCTACATCCCTCTACTTGCTGATCCACCTCTCAAGAGATCATGCAACCTACTCAACTATGCTAGAGCCCATAATAGCTTGTGGCTGCACACGGAAAGTTTCTAGCATGAAAATATCTCAGTTCCCTTTGAGCCTGGGTGGCGGACCTTAGGATGATCACACAGGTACTCCGGGATATCCTAGGACAACACTGGATTCTCCAGGTGCCGACAAGCAATCCACCCAGATGTGTATTAAAGTTTCCACCTTAAGTTGAACCATTAATTAACAATCCCATATTTGTCATGGATTCACTCACCCAATCCACGTCTACGAGCATAGCATAGCAATATAAGCCATACGTAGAAGTAACCCCCAAGGTATGAATATAACAACACAATAGGTTCTACCTCATCAACTACTTCCCAACCCACATGTTAATCACATCCTAAGCATACAATGTTTGAGGATTGGAACTAATGAATAAAAACTGGGTATGAAAGGAGTATGATCAATGTGTTACTTGCCTTGCTGACGATCCACAAAACCTAGGGACTCGTAGTAGCACGCTTCGCACTCCGGGAATTCTATCGCAAACAAACAATAGCATACATAAGAAATCAAGCAAAGAAGCACAGGTAAAACTCAAATAAGAATAATTGACCAGAAAGTTCAACTTAAGAACTCTGGTTTGCAAAAAGAATCAAATCAAACGGAGCAATGAAACTCAAACTGCGAAAGAAACAAGATCTGTTTACTAATCTGAACTAAAGTCAAATCTTACAGTACCAAAATCTTGTTCAAGTTGCTTAAACAGAAAGAGAGTTTCTAGACGAAGATCTAGGCGCTTGAATCACCTGATTCCGATAAACGAGCGAAAAGATAAACTGAAACGCAAATCGGATCAGAAATCGCGATTGAAAATAATCGCAGAAAATCCAGCGAAAAAGAAAAACTGATGAACAGGCCAACGAACGAACGTTCATTGTCTGTAACTAACGAGTGAAAACCGTTCGTTAAAAAGAACATACGGATGAACGTCCATAAAGTAACTAAACCAAGAAAAACCGGTGAACCGATCTATAAAAACAAAATTAGGGTTTCTAAAAAAACCGGCTCGGTTTTAAAAAAACGAACGGTGGCGACGGCGGCTTATACCTCTGGCGAGGCTCCGGAGAGGCGGGGCGGCTCCGGCAAGGTGGGTGAGGGAGTCCTGGATTAGGGGGTGTCCGGATATCCGGACTATACCTTCAGCGGACTCCTGGACTATGAAGATACAAGATCGAAGACTTCGTCCCGTGTCCGGAAGGGACTTTCCTTGGCGTGGAAGGCAAGCTTGCGTCCGGATATGTAGATCTCCTACCATTGTAACCGACTCTGTGTAACCCTAGCCCTCTCCGGTGTCTATATAAACCGGAGGGTTTTAGTCCGTAGGACGAACAACAATCATACCATAGGCTAGCTTCTAGGGTTTAGCCTCTCTGATCTCGTGGTAGATCTACTCTTGTACTACCCATATCATCAATATCAATCAAGCAGGACGTAGGGTTTTACCTCCATCAAGAGGGCCCGAACCTGGGTAAAACATTGTGTCCCCTGCCTCCTGTTACCATCCGCCTAGACGCACAGTTCGGGACCCCCTACCCGAGACCGCCGGTTTTGACACCGACATTGGTGCTTTCATTGAGAGTTCCTCTGTGTCGTCACTTTTAGGCCCGATGGCTCCTCCGATCATCAACGACGATGCGATCCAGGGTGAGACTTTTCTCCCCGGACAGATCTTCGTATTTGGCGGCTTTGCACTGCGGGCCAATTCGCTTGGCCATCTGGAGCAGATCGAAAGCTACGCCCCTGGCCGTCAGGTCAGATTTGGAAGTTTAAACTACACAGCGGACCTCCGTGGAGACTTGATCTTCGACGGATTCGAGCCGCAGCCGAGCGCGCCACACTGTCACGATGGGCATGATCTAACTCTGCCGCCGAACAGTGCCCTGGAGGCCGCACCCGCATCAGCTCCGACCCTTAATTCGGAGCCAACTGCGCCAATTGAGGATGGGTGGTTGGACACCGCCTCGGGGCTGCGATCCCAATGGCGATCGAGCCAAACACTAGCCCCGCACTCCGCAAGACTCGTGACTCCAAGGAGCCGGGCTCCTCTCCGGACTCCGAACCCTCCGCGCCCCTACCGATCGAATCCGATTGGGCGCCGATCATGGAGTTTACTGCCGTGGACATCTTTCAGCACTCGCCTTTCGGCGATATTTTGAAAACACTAAAGTCTCTCTTTTTATCAGGAGAGCCCTGGCCGGACTACGGTCAGCAAGGTTGGGATACGGACGATGAAGAAATTCAAAGCCCACCCACCACCCACTTTGTAGCCACTGTCGACGATTTAACCCGACATGCTCGACTTCGACTCCGAAGACATCGACGGTATGGACGCCGATGTAGGAGACGATGAAGAACCAGCGCCTATTGGGCCCTGGAAAGCCACCTCGTCATATGACATATACATGGTGGACACCCAAAAGAGGGAGATGGCAATGGAACAGCGGAGGATGAACCCTCCAAGAAATAGCCTAAGCGCCGGCGTCAGCGGCGCCGCTCCAAATCCCGCCAAAACAAACACGGTGATTCCAGCACGGGAGATAATAATACTCCGGAAAGCACCGAAGAAAACCCCCTCCAGCAAGATTTAGCATAGGAGGATGGAGAAACCAGCCCTCATGAGAGAGCGGCAGACAGAGAGGACGAGGACGATAATTATATGCCTCCCTCCGAAGACGAGGCAAGCCTCGACGACGACGAATTCGTCGTGCCAGAGGATCCCGTCGAGCAAAAGCGTTTTCAACGCAGGCTTATGGCCACGGCAAGAAGCCTCAAGAAAAAACAGCAACACCTTAGAGCTGATCAAGATTTGCTAGTCGAGGATGGACTGAAGTCCTTGCGGCCGAAGAGCATAAACTTGAATGCCCCTCCAAGAGCTACCCAAAGCGCAGGTTGCTACCCTGATTAGAGGAGGAAGCACTTGATGCGTCCGACCGTCCACCTCGTGGTCGTTACAGAGAGGTCTCTCGGCCCTCCACACAAGCCGCACCCCGTACCAAGGCATGGGAATATGCGCCGGACTTACGAGACATGTTGGAGGACAAGGCAAGGCAAACAAGATCGATCTACGGATCGCGTGGGCACCCCACGGCTCGAGATGGTAATCGTCACGCCGGCCACAAATTCAGCGGGGCCGAACACAGTAGAACAAGGCTTCATTGAGCTACGTCATGAATATAGCCCAGGTAATAGGAGGCGCCGCACACCCACTCTGCTTTACAGACGAAAATAATGGAATCATCAAATCCTCGAGGGTTTCAAACCCGTAAACCATCGGAATCATATGATGGCACAACAGGATACTGTGGTATGGATCGAGGATTATCTCCTTCATATCCACATGGCCTCGCGGCGAATGATTTCCACGCCATCAAATACCTTCCCACTCAGCTTAAAAGGACCAGCTCGGCAATTGGGGCTTAACAGCTTTCCAATAGGATCAATCAGTTGTTGGGAGGACCTGGGGAAGCCCGCATTCCTCGACAATTTCCAGGGCACTTACGTGCAACCCCCCAAATGCCCGATGACCTAAGTCCACGTAATTCAGCAGCAGAGGAATCGGCCAGCGACAGAGAAATTCTGGACACGATTCCTAACAAAGAAAAATCAATAGTCGACTGTTCCGGGACGCTGAGGCCTAGCAGCCTCAAACACAATAATCCGCGACGAGTTGGCTGGCCCGGCACCTTGCACAGGAAAAGCCGAAATCTATGGCAGCACTCACGACTCATGACCGCTTTTTGCGCGGAGAAGACAGCTGGGCTTGCTCGTAGCAACAATATGACTAGAACCTGGTATTCGGACACCAGGGACAGTAGTGGCCAGGTCGCATCGGCAACAAGTAGAAGCGCCCGCATTAACGGCGACAATGCTGAGGATACGCAGTTAATGCCGGATTCAGAGGCTCCTAAAATCCGGTCAGCGGAAAAAGCATTCAAAAGGAATCCTAGGGGGCCGTCCAGTTTGGACCGAATACTCGACCGCTCGTGCCAGATACATGCACCCCGAAAAGCCAGCCAATCACACCAACAGGGATTGTTGGGTGTTCAAAGCAGGCAGGCAAGATAAACGCCGAAAATTGAAGACAAGGGGCTGCATAGCGATGACGACGAGGAGCCCGGCCGCCGAACAACAGTGGACAGAAGGTTTTCCCGCACAATGCGGATGGTTGAACATGATATACGCAACCCATGTCCCCAAAAGGGAGCGAAAAGCGTGCGTTAGGGACGTATACACAGTAGAGCCAGTCGCCCCAAAGTTCAACCCATGGTCCTCCCTGCCCGATCACCTTTGATCGAAGGGACCACCCCACTAGCATCCGTCATGGCGTATTCGCTGCATTGGTTCTAGGACCAATTATTGACGGATTTCATCTCACTTAGAGTCCTCATGGACGGCGGAAGCAGCCTGAACCTGCTTTACCAGAATAACAGTGCGGAAAAATGGGCATAGATCCCTCGAGGATTTAAGCCCACCAAAACGACCTTTAATGGCGGTAATACCAGGTGTAGAGGCCAACTGTACAGGCTCAGTCACACTTGAAGTGGTCTTCGGATATCCGGATAATTTCCGAAGCGAGGAGTTAATCTTCGACATAGTCCCGTTTCGTAGTGGCTATCACGCACTGCTCGAGCGAACCGCATTCACTAAGTTCAACGCGGTACCGCACTATGCATACCTTAAGCTCAAGATGCCAGGCCCTCAAGGAGTAATTACGATCAATGGAAACACCGAACGCTCCCTCCGAATGGAGGAGCACATGGCGGCCCTTGCAGCGGAAGTTCAAAGCAGCCTCTCCAGGCAGTTCTCCAGTCCGGCCACTAAACGACCGGACACCGTCAAGCGCGCCCGGAGTAACCTACAACAAGACCGCCTGGCACGATCCGAGCTGGCGTAGCAATATGGCCCCAACCCCAACCCTCGCGAAAAGGCGATGCCAGTACTTCGCATACATAACTATGCTCTATAGATACCATGGGAACAGGGGGAGGGGCACCATCACGGCACGCCCAAAACACGGCTTAAACCATACCAGGGGCTGCCGATTTTTTAGTTTTCTCTTACTTTCAGGACTTCATCCTTCGGAAGGCCTGTTCGGCAGCTCAATTGACGCACAAACGATGCAAGAACCAGGGAAGCAGACAAGCCACACCGCACTACGGAACTCCCAGGTGGTCTCTATCACGAGCAGTATACCCGTTCCGCATACTATTCCGTAGCTTTCCCCTGGAACGGACATGTTAACTAGTCCAACCTTCCACTTATCGCATTATTTGTATCGTTCTGCTTTGATCACAGCTATTTTTAATAAACAATGCATAGCTTTTGTCTATTTTTGCATTATCCTTTTATAAATATATGTTCCTTAATGACATGTTGCACCCGTACAAATTGGTATGGCCAAAATATGCCAGGGGCTTCAGTACCCCTCAATATGGTGTGAGAAGTCCGAACACTTTCACAAGTGCGGCACCCCAAACTTATAGCATTATATGCATCGGCTCCGAATGATGTCTTGGGTCAATAGTTGGGTTTGCCCGGCTCCTATGTTTTGGTGACTTACGTTCCGCTATATCGGCTAAGGTAGCACTAGGAGAACCACTGCGATTGTACCCCAATTGAGCTAGGCCGAGCACCTCAGTGGAGAAAGCTAAAACTGACTGTCATGATGAAGCGAGAGCTAGTCGCTGTTCAAGAGGTTTTTTCGAGTCCCTAAAGACTTATGCCGCTTAGGGCGAGGAGTCGGCTCTGTCCGGCCAAGGCGTGGATAGCGCCCTGAACTCGGTCTTCCGAATACTAGGGGCTTCGCCGAAATTTAAAATTATAGAATTCTATGGCTAAGTGAGAGTGTTCACGCGTTATAGTCCGATTGCCTTGTTCGTTGGGCAGAGCGCCTCCCTCGAAGCACCCAAACATGGAAAAAGAGCGCTCAGGTTTATCCCCGAACACCCCAGCACTACCGGCACGGGGGCAGAAGCGGACGACTCGCCATCTCTCAGAATTGATAAACAGCCGCATAGAAGGTAATATTTTAAATTCCAACAGCATTGCTCAGCGCATATGAACAAGTTTTCAGCGCACAGGACAAAAACGAGCGAGTTTTACTCAAAAATTACAACCCTAGAACATTCATCCGCCACAAGGCGGGCACCCTTCAGAACATCCTTATAATAATTTTCGGGCTTGCGATGCTCTTTCCCCGGCGGTGGCCCGTCCTTCACAAGCTTCTCAGCATCCAGCTTGCCCCAGTGCACTTAGACGGCAAGGGCCTACGGGCCCTTCAATGCAGATGGAGCGCTTGATGACTTCGAGCCTTGGACAGGCCTCCACCAACCGCCGCACCTGCCCGAAATAGCTCCCAGGCAGGGCCTCCCCAGGCCACAGCCGTAACTAGGAGGCCCCTTCATGCCTAGTTCGGCCGCCTTGTGGAGCTCGACCAGTTGCTTTCAGCTGGTCGCTTAGGGGCACGGGGTGTCCGGCCTCAGCATACTGAGACCAGAACACCTCTCCGTCGAGCTGCCCTCCTCGGCTCGATAGAATGCGGCGACATCAAACACACTCCGGGAAAGATCTGCGAACGCTCCTGGAGCTCCGGATTCGTGTAAGTAACAAGTAACTCATGTTTATAGTTTGCTTTGCATAAGAATGCCTTACCCCGCCGCTATCTTTTTCACCTCATCCAACTCCGGAGGGTTTCCTGGGATTCGGTCTTGGCAGACTTGGCATTTTCAATAGCCCGCCGCAAGCTCGTACGCTCGCGGTCTTCGAGTCAAGCTCAAAACTCTCATGTTCTTCATGAGAACCTAGAGCTCTTGCCGCACCTTGCCAACCTCGGCCTCATACTTCTCCCGCTCGGTGCGCTCCGCGGCCGCACTCTTCTCGGCCTCGAGCAGCGCTTGCTTAAGGGTCGCCACCTCAGACGTGGCCCCTACAATAGCCATGTTGATCCTATTAAATTTTTTTTTTGCAAATGCACCCTTTTTATACATATTCAAACAAGGTACTTCTTACCTTCCTTCTCCTCGAGCTGCTGCTTGGCACGCCCGAGCTCTTGCCCGGACTTCTCGAGGCTCAGCTTCAGCATGTCCACTTCCGCAGTCAGTGCGGCGGACGCCAGCAGAGAAGCATGCATACGCATATTGACTCCTTTGTTAGACTCCTGAGAAGTTTTGATCCTCTATTCGGCTTTTCTTCGCGATCGCCCAACAGAGCATCAGGGGCTACTGTCTATGCGGTAATAACTATTTTCACATTATTTACTTACCTCAAAGCCTGTCAAATGGCTATTACAAGCTTCAGTCAGTCCGCTCTTGGCGGACTGAACCTTCTGGACCACCGCACTCATAATGGCATGGTGCTCCTCGTTGATGGAGGCGCCTTGGAGCGCCTCCAACATATTGTCCGGCACCTCCGGTTGGACGGGGCCACGGCACGGTGGACTTGCTCCTCTTGGAAGGAGGTCCCCCTCCAGACTCTGGAACCTCTGAAGGTTCCGGAGCGGTGTCCGGCCTAGAGCCGGACTTGGAGCCCCGAGGGGTTTCATCCCCTTTACTCCTGGAGTTCCGGGAGGTCGCCTTGCGGTGCCTCCAGGACCACCTCCTCCCGGCTTGGAACCTGTTGAGACAACACTTCGGTGTCGTCCGTAGGGCGGGGG